>NC_064857.1:70559956-70624956 GCF_024139225.1 Suncus etruscus | reverse complement strand
GTTAGGCACCAAGACCGACCTCCTGCCCCAACAGATTCTGCCCTTTCGCACACTCCTACAAAGCTCATTATTACTCCTTAACTCTTTCACCCCCAACCATCAGTACCCCACATTTACCCTTTTTAACTTCAGTACTACACAGTTCTAATCACAGACCAAAGTCGTGCATTGGATTTAACAACCCCCAACTATTTCAAAAGACATAAAATGGACACATATGTCTTTTGAATATTTTATGTGTATTTTCTTTAATAGTTATAACTCTAAATATTCTTTTACCGTGACGATTCTACCCACTTTTTATCTTGTCTTCTCTTTGTGAACTGTTCAATAAGGAATTTTGGTGGAAGAGTCCCTCAGCTTAATGCTTATGATTGAACCATGTCATGGGGATTGTTGGACTTGTTCTTATGGCCCCCATATGCACCGATAATGCCACGTAGCATTGTTCCTTGTTTGCATAGGCACATTAAAATGGGAAAATACTATACATACAAATAAGTTCTTATCTAATAGAGATTGGAACACACAAATCTTGTAGTGCAATGGGACCTTACACCCTGGACATTGATATAATGACCTGGCACAGGCCTCAGAAGAATAGGCATCCTCCATTCACCCCTGAACCAGGGAAGCTATCTACAAAACATCCAAGGTTTTTGATAACAACACCTGGAAGCAATCCTCTACCAGGGGAGACCCTACCACAGCTCTGACATCGACCTGCTCAAAAGAGACTTCCCTTAACACTAAGAAGACTCGACAACAACAATGACCTGCTTACAGGACACGGTTCTCTGCATTGCTTTTAATTGTGAGGTGAAACGAGAGGACACTCTGCACCATCCTGCATATAGGATATGCAGATCCCAGGATCTTTAATACAGAAACATGATACCAACAACAGAGACTGTGTGAAAAATAAAAGTGTATTGGCACTACAGACAATGGCCTGGATTGGACAACCTAGTTTGCCTGGAGCCTAGAGTTGGTCTTATGCCAGGAAACTTCAGGGGTAGGGTCTCCTTGTATTTAGGCCAAAGCTTTTCCTTTCCATGTCCCTCATATTTTGGTGGGCCTATGAAAACAATAATTGCCACTCTAACACCATTTTTACTGTGCTCCTTTGACTCTAATCCTTAAGAAAAATAACCCACTTAAACTTTTGAGGTTAACTTAAACCAATATGCATGTGTATGAAAGTGTAAAGAAGTACTTTGCCTTCAATGTTTAAGGAGTTACATAAGTATTATGGCTTCAGATTGCTTTGTGTGCTGCTAAGAAATACTATGTACTACAATCTGGGGACTTGAGGAACAAAGTAATTGTACATGGGTTCTGTTTTATTTTTCTTATTGTTCTTTGGCTGAAAGTTCAAAGTTAAGATATCAGCGATGGGACTACTGAGAATTCTGTTTATGGGTGATTGTCCTTCCACTGTAACTTTACCTTGTCCTCTTCCTTTGCATCTTTGTTCTCATAACTAAAATAAAAAAAATAATAATAAACATGGAAAAAAAGAGGCCTGGATATTAGAGAAGGGTGGAGACCCAGACCCAGCTATGTGAACTGCATAATAAACTTGAATGCCTTAAGATTCTGAGTTTGTGTGTAAATCTTTCATGCATTTCCAATAAGCCACTAGTGCAGGGGAAATCCATTTTCTTGCCTATACTCTAAGGCAAGGACTGCATTTCCCTGAGCTCACACAGAATCCTTTTGGGACTAAATTGGCCACCAAAGGTGATTTTTAGGAGGCTGGTACTGTTGGTGACACATAACTGCTGGAGGTGCTCAGTGGACCTTATGTGGTGCCAGAAATCAAATCTGGGTCTGCTGTGTTCAAGGCAATCACTTTGCCACTGTACTATTGCTCAGGTCCTAATGGCATTTTTGTTTATTTGTTTGTTTTTGAGCACTGAAGGCTTTCTCCAACCTCTGCTCTCAGGACTCACTACTGGCAGATTAGGGGACCATATGGGATGCTGGAGCTCAAATCCAGGACAGCCATGTACAAGGCAAATGCCCTACCTGCTGTGTTATTGCTTCAGCCCTTAATGGTGATTTTTAAATAAATTCCTCAACTCCCAGAACCTCAGCGCTCGGAACACCCAAATCTCACTTCTCACACCTCAGGACTACCATCAATTTTACCCAGCAAATGTCAAGAGAAAAGTTTTATCGAGGTTCAAGTCCCAAAGTGTTGCAACTTATAAAAATGATTCTTTGCCCAGCTGGCGCTCAAGGTTCAGCTGCTGAGCTGACGGAGGCGGTAAGTCAACCAACCCCAGAATCTTCAAGGTTTTCCCTATTCCCTGGAAGCAGGGACCAGCCTGGCGCCCTCCACACACGCGTTGGGAAAGGGCCGGATCATAAATTATGACGAAAACACAGACTGAGCTCATGGAAAAGCGAGTGCTCTGTGGGTAAATACCACCCCACTGTGTATTAAACAAAAATTAAACCCCATTTTCTTTTTGATAGGAACGTTGCCATCCATTCAACGCGAACAAGGCCTTGGACACAGTTAATCGTCTGCAGAGCAGCCAGGTCCGGCTTTGAAAGCATTTAAGCCTTTCCTGAAGAGTTGCTTGCACCTAATTATTACTCGCTACTCACCATCTTCATAATTTAAATCTGTCCACCCCCGGGGTGGGGGGAGGAAGGGGCCGTTTGCTAATCAAAGCCATGAATGCACCTTGTTCCTTTGGACAGCATTAAATTAAAGCTAAATGGTCGGCTTTGAATGAGTTACTGTGCAGAAGAAAAGCATTAATGAGGTAATTTCATTATAGAGGCTCATCCAGCCCGATGTGAAAAGCAGGGGAAGCAAGTGGAGGGGAAAGCTTCGGAGGAAATTAGGGTTCCTTCCACCCTAATTAATGTTTGGGGGCATTTAGTACAGGCACCAAATTAACTGCTCCAAAGAACTCACAGAGAAAAAAACACATTGTTGCCCTCCCGTGCAATTAGAAGTGGGTCGGTGAAGCTCGCTGGGGTCGGGAGAAAGCCGGCCTTTAACTGGCGAGGCTGCTGGCCGAGGCCTGCATTGGAGAGGCCAGAGTTGCAGGAAGCCCTGGCAGACAATATAGGATTGTTTAAGTCCTTGGGCACTGGGAGCTGTAAACAGGTAGCTGCTGAATGCGGAATTCTGAGACTCCTGGGAGGCCCTTCTTCCCAGCCTGCCTTCAATGGCCTTCCAAAGCCAGCGAAAGGGAGCAGGAAAGGTGAATAGACCAGTGGGAAGAGAAGACTCAAAGCTTGTCTTAAGTGATTACTGGGGGAACCTGGGCCCCTTGTTGAGTTATCTTTACCCGGCCTTTGTCTCCTCTAATTGGAGCTGATGAGGTGCTAATTGGAGCCCCAGGTTCAAAAGCCCGGGACTTTCATCCTTAGAAAGCCTCTGAGGTCTGAGGGAGTGGAGTTAATGAGACTGGAAAAAAAAAAAAGACCTATAAAGGGGAGCTTGGTAGAAAAGAATGCTGTTATGAGGGATCAGGGGAGACAGCCCAGAGATGGCTCCATCTTTCTGAAGCATCTTCCAGGGCTGGTTAAAATAGGTTTGTCCCATTGCATGTGCCTTGCCTAGATTCTTGTCTCAGGGCTGAATCCAGGCTCCGGCCTTCCCTTTCTAACTGGGAGAATTTCAGGGGATCCTGGGTAATTTGCCAATTGTGGACCACCTCTCTGGGCAAAGATTTACCCCACTCTGGTAACAACTTCCTGGTTGTTTTGCCTCCTCCAGATCCTGGGCACCAAGTGAGTAAGAATAAGAAAGAAACTGCAGAAAACAGAGTCAGAGTATTACAGTCAGATGGACTGACCTGTAATACCTTTAACTGGGGTGAGTTCTGATTTTTGGGAAGCCACACCCAGCAGTGCTCAGGGATTACTCCTGGCTCTGCACTCTGAAATTATTCCTGGCAGGATCGGAGACCATACGGGGTACCAGGGATCGAACCCTGGTCGGTCAAGTGCAAGGCAAACACTCCACCTGCTGTGATATTGCTCTGCCCCCATTATTGAGTTCTGATTTCTTAAAGCATCTATATACTTTCTATGCTTTCCAAGTCTTTACCAAAACCTGTAAAAATGTTTATCATCCAAGAATAATGTTTTTAAGATCTTCATTCAAATTTTAGTTTGGATGACTCCAGTGTTCAGTACATTGCTCACAGCACAGTGTTCAGCACAGCCAAGAGTGCTTGGGGGCATTAAACAGTAGCAGGGATCAAACCTCAGGGTCTCACATGTGCAGGACATGTGCTCCAATCCTTTGAGCTATCTCACTAATTATTTGCTTTGGGCCATATCTGGCAGTGCTCTGGGCTTACTCCTGGCTCTGAGCTAAGGAATCACTCCTACAGTGCTGGGCAGAGACTATCTGTGCTGCTGGAAATCAAATCCAAGTCAACACATGGAAAGGCAAGTTTCCTGCCTTGCTGTATCATTTCTCTGGCTCCTTGCTTATCTAATTTTTAAATTACTTTGTTTAAACACCCTGTTTACAACGTTGTTCATTATACCATTGCTGTTTATTTCACAGATACAAAGCTGCTTATAATTTAGTTTCATTCAATGTTCAACACCCTTCACTAAGTGTATATTTCTTGCCACCAATGTCCCCAGTTCCCTCCTGCACTCCTCCCTCCTGCCTCTGTGATAAATACTCCTCTCTCTCTCTCTCTCTCTCTCTCTCTCTCTCTCTCTCTCTCTCTCTCTCTCTCTCTCTCTCTCTCTCTCTTTGTCTTTTAGGCACTGTGATTTTCAATATGGTTACTGAAAGGATATCATGCATGTCACTTTATCTCCTTTCAGCATCCATTTCGTGTCCAGAGTGATCATTTCCGACTGTCATTGTCTCAGCTTCTCTACATTTTTTTTTTTTTTTGGTTCACACCCAGCAGCGCTCAAGGGCTACTCCTGGCTCTACGCTCAGAAATCACCCCGGCAGGCTCCGGGGACCTTATGGGATGGCAGAATTTGAACCACTGTCCTTCTGCATACAAGGAAAATGCCTTATCTCCATGCTATCTCTCCGGCCCCAGCTTCTCTACTTTTAAATGGCAAATAAACTGCAATGAAATGGATGGCCAGAAGTGACACTGTAGAAGTAGCACCTCTTAGAAACACCTTCTTAAGAGCACCCCCAGCTGGCTGACTGGGGGTCTAACAGGATCCAGGCAAAGGAGGGATCCCAGAGATGCAGAGAAAAGCATCCAGCCCAGATTACACAAGCTTCATCAACTCTTGGCCGCCAGGAGGGGTTATCAAGGATGCAGAGTGGCTGGGCACTTGAGCTATTCTCTCCTGTGTCCCAAACACTCTTGAAGCTTCACTTCCTGGCTCCCAGCAACAGATATTTGGGCATGACCTGCTGTTCCATCCTTCACTCTCCTCACTATCCTAGGGCTTGTCTACCTTTTCCAAGCAAACTGTTTTTGGGGGGAGGTATTGGGTTGGGTCAGCAGTGCTGAATGCTATACCTGACTCTGCTCCCAGAAGGTCACTCCCAGTGGTGCTGGGGACCATGCAGAACTAGGGATCAAACTGGGCTTCTTGCATGAGCTAGCCCACTAAGCTCTCCCCTCTCTCTCTCCCTCCCTCCTTCCCCTTCCCTTTCTCCCTCCATATCTCTCTCCCCCTTTTTCCCTCCCTTCTTTTTTCCCCTCCATTGGAGAGTTTTTCAAGTGAGGCACTTTAATCTACAAGTTATTCTTTTGTTTTGTTTTTGGGCCATACCCAGCTGCATGAATCCTGTCTCTGTGCTCCAAAATCACTCTTGGCAGGCTCGGGGACCATATGGGATGCTAGGGATCAAACCCAGGCCAACCACATGCAAGGAAAATGTTCTTACTGCTGTACTATTGCAAATTTGATGTCAAACCCAGCCTCTCTGTGGCTGATGAAAGACACCCAACACTGTGAGGACACAGACCAGTATGGAATGCTGAGCTCATAAAATTTACTGAGGGATGTCAGATCTAACCCTGGTTGATGAACGGTTAGTATCTATAAAATGCTCTGAACAGTGTCTGGCATAGGACTTGGAGTCCAAAATTTCAAGCAGACACTGGGAACCATAGTGAAAGAGACAAACTTGTACAGCAGAGTCTTGTTTTTTTTTTTTTTTTTTCGGGTCACACCCGTTTGATGCTCAGGGGTTACTCCTGGCTAAGCGCTCAGAAATTGCCCCTGGCTTGGGGGAACCATATGGGATGCCAAGGGATCAAACCGCAGTCCTAATCTTTGGCTAGCGCTTGCAAGGCAGACACCTTACCTCTAGCGCCACCTCGCCGGCCCCTGTACAGCAGAGTCTTAACAACAAAAAATGATGGGCTACTAGAGAAATGGTATGTGGTTAAGGTACTTGCTGATTATGTGGTGGACCCCAGTTTAATTCCTAGCACTGCATAAGGTTCCCCAAGCAACATCAAAAGTGATCAATGAGCACGGAATCAGGAGTAAGACTTGAGTACAGTTGGGTATGACTCAACCTTCCCCTGCAAAAAAAGACTGAAGTCATGGTTCCAGGGATGAGAAAAGGCTATTTGTGGTTGGCATTATTTTTCTGTCTGGCTTTTGTTTGTAGGGGGTCACACTCAATTGTGTTTAGAAATCACCCCCAGCAGTGCTTAGGGAAGCAAATGTGGAACCAGGAATTAGAGTCATTTGTTACAGGGTCCATGCCTTAATTACTCTATACCACTTCCCTAGTCCCAGCATTTTGGGTTTAATCTGTAAATCCAAGGACTTTATTTTAGGGAAAGAGGCTTGAATTGAGGTCATTTACGAGCTGAGGAAGCAGCGTAGTGGGATGTTGGTTCTAAGCCAGTGAGGAAAAACTTTCCAAAGACTCCATTTAGGGCCTGTGCACTACAAGGAGCCCACTAGGTAAACCAGAGACACAGACTGCAAATCTCAAGGGGCTGGGTGCATACTTTGCATGCAGGTGGCTTTGCAGTCTATGCCCAGAAACTCATAGTCCCCTCAACACAAAAGTGACCACTGAGTACCAAGCTTCAAGTAGCCCCAGTTTGGCACAACAAAAGTAGTTCCCCATGAGCACTGCCACTTGGATCAGCTCCGTTGGCAACAGAGTCTGCATCTTTTTGTTGGTTTTGTTTTGGGTTCATACCCAGCAGTGCTCAGGTGTTACTCCTGGCTCTGTGCTGAGACATCACTCTTTATAGGCTCAGGGAACCATATGGGATGCTAGGGAATCAAACCCAAGTCTGCCTCATGCAAGACACATCTCTGCCTGCTATGCTATTGCTCTGGCCGCACGTTCTGCATCTTTCACCTACCACATACTTCTGCATTCCCAGCTGCACCAATCACCTGCCGTTGGATCAGGAAGTGAGTCAGGCTTCTCTTCAGAAGCTCTGACTTTGTGAGGTGGAATCTGAGAGTTGGTACATGCCTCTCACATCTGCACTGGCATGTGTGATGGCCTACACTGGATGAGGGGGGAACCTTTTTGTAATC
Source organism: Suncus etruscus (assembly GCF_024139225.1). Taxonomy (NCBI): domain Eukaryota; kingdom Metazoa; phylum Chordata; class Mammalia; order Eulipotyphla; family Soricidae; genus Suncus; species Suncus etruscus. The sequence goes on along the minus strand of NC_064857.1, from coordinate 70,617,468 downwards.
TTTCATAATATTCGACACCCCACTAGAAAACTATGTACCCAGGGATCTCTAATCAATGAGGCCTTCAGTCTCTCTTTTTCTTGTGTGTTCAGCACCTGGCAATCCTGGGGGCCTGCAATGCTAGAACAGGAAGGGGGGCAAAGAGCTCCAGGAATCACCATTAGGTACAGGTTAGAGTGGGGGCAGGGGAGGTGGACATGGCACTATCCTCCCTGTGGCTGTGCTCCAGACTGCAGAGTGGAACAAGTTAAGACAGCTCAGGAGGCTGTGGGACACATTCCCCAAGGTCTGCAGGTGATAAAGCCCAAGTGACAACCAGCAGCAGGCATCAGGCAGGCTGGGCCATTCCTACAGTGGCAGCTAAAGTAGCTTCTAGTGGGTTACTGGGCTATCTGAAGATGCAATTAATGAGAGGAACAAGGAGCCTGGGAGATGTGTGGAGCCCTGCAGTGGGCTAGTAGGGTGCTCTCTGCTACTTGGCTGCAGTTCCTGAGAGAGAAAGCAGAAAAGGACCCCAATTGCACCTTCAGTTCAGCAAATTCAATCTCAGTCATTTTAAGAGGCAGCTTGTGGGGCCAGAGAGATAGTCCAGAGGTTAAGGTACTCACCATGCACGCCACTGACCTTGATTGATTTATAGCATCACATGGGATCCCCTGAGCACCTGCAGGAGAAACCCCTCAACACTGAGTCAGGAATAAGCTCTGAGCAGAGTCAGATGTGGACTTCTCCCTTCCCAAAGCAGGTCACATCTAAGTCCTTCCTTCACCAGGGATCAAACCCAGGGTACCCTTCATGAGCTTGGAACCTACCACCCAGCCACACTCCCACCTCATCAATCTTTTCCTTTTTTCAGGTTAGTAAAAAAATAACTTTCACAGATATGATAATACTCATTCAATGAAACACCAGATATAAGCCCAAGAACATAGGTAGGGCAGGAATAAAGTCTCTGCAGTTTCCCTAGGGAGGACCATGCTGATCTTCCAGGTTTGAGCTTCCTAATCTGCTAGGGGAGAACAGGAGGGCCAGAAAGATAAGCAACTTCCTATAAAGGTCCTACACTGGCCAATTCGGGAACAGTGCCCTTGGCTCATACTCTGGGAGCTCTGAAGAGAGGGTTGGCTACAAATTAGTCGGTGGGAATCTGAAAATATGCCTAATTACACATATAGCTCCTGTATATTACTGCCAATAAAAGTAAACCCAATTAGGAGTGTAGCTCAAGGAGTAGATGAACTACCATGCATGAATAAGATTTGGATATTAATTCAGAGCAATTCATCCCCCCCCCCCACAAATATTGCTAGGTGTGACTCCTTTTAAAATAATTAAAAGTGGGACTGGAGTAACAAAACAGCTGGTAGGGCACTTGCCTTACACATGGCCAAACCACGTTCGATCCTTGGCACTCCATATGATTCCCTGAGCTCTGACAGGAATGATCCCTGAGCACAGAGCCAGGAGTCAACCTTGAGCACAGCTGGGAATGGCACAATAATAAAATTTTTTTGTTAAAAGATAAAAAATGCAGATATGGCCTGATAAGACTAACACCACTTCTCACCTCAATTTGAAAAAACAATCTTAACTGAAAACAGACAATAGGAGGGCTATAAGACTGAACTCAGAGGTGCTTCATGGATATTCATTGAAGTAGATTAAAAGGCACCATATAATGTACAGCTTCAAGTCATGCAGTCAACATGCCAATGAGCAGCACGAAGTCTTGGCCAACCCCAACAGAAATGTGTTAGTCACTTTGTATGGATGCTGAGGAACAAGCTCATTTAGTCAGAAAGAGTTAAGTACAAAGGGAAAGGAGTTGGAGAGAGGGTACAAAGTTAAGTCCTTGCTCTTGCCCATGACCAATCCTGGTTTGATCCCCGGCATTGAATATGATCAATTGACCACCACCTGCAGTGATCCCTGGACACAGAGTCAGGAGGCAGTCTTGAGCACTTCTGTGTGAGGAACAAAGACAAAAAGGAAAAGAAAAGACTCCAGGAGCCAGAGAGATAGCATAGTGGTAGGACATTTGCCTTGCATGCTGAAGGATGGTACCCCATATGGTCCCCCAAGCCTGCCAGGGGTAATTTCTGAGCATAGAGCAGGAGTAGGCCCTGAGTGCTGCCTGGTGTGACCCCCCCCCACCAAAAAAAGAAAAGACTTCAAGGATGTGTGTAGGATGTTTGCCTTCCATGTGGCCAACACAGGACAGACCCTGGTTTGAATCCAATTATCCAATATGGTCCCCTGGACCTGTCAGGAACAACTTCTGAGCTCAGAACCAGGAGGAACCCCTGATTGCTGCTTGGTGTGACCCAAAAACAAACAAACAAAAAGAAAAAAATAGAAAAGATTGTAGCATCTTTTCACCCTGTGAGAACTGTAGATCAAACAACTGATTTGAGGGAGATTTCCTTTTTTATAATTCTATATACTTCTACATCATCCAAATAATAAATGACAAACAAAAAATACTAGCTCGTGATCACCAGCAACTTATTAAATGAAAAGAACCATCACACCCAAGAGCGGATTATCATGGCTACCTAAAGGTCAAGTTAATGCGACTCTAGTAGATTGCTGCCTATCCTGACCTAGGGACTATCCTTGCCTCAACCCCCAACAGCCTGACTAGAGCTTCTGAGGGCCCTGCTTTCTCAGAGCTCTGTCCAGACCCCACTGGTTTTCACTCCTTGGAGCTCCATGAATCCATGCTTCCCTCATGAATCTTGATAAAAATGTAAAATCTGGGGCCAGAGAGATAGCACAGTGCAAACAGTAGGCATTTGCTTTGCATGTGGCCATCCTGGGTTTGACACCCAGCATCCCATGTGGTCCTCCCAAAACCACCAGGATTAATTTCTGAGAGCAGAACCAGGAGTAAACCATGAACACCATTGAGTGTGGCTCAAAATTATTTATAAAAAGTAAATTCTAATTCTAGAAAGTTAGCTCTGAGTCAGGGTAGAATTTCACATATGCAAGATTCTGGGTTCCATCTCCACTATGCATGCCCCAAGCATCACCAGCTATGATTCCCCAAAATACCAACTGAAATATGGAAAGATTCCGATTCAGTCCACCTGGAGTGAGGACTGCAAGCCCATCTGCTACTATTGGAATCCAAGAGGGCTCTAGGAGTCAATGCTGGTGCAGCTGGGCCAGGGTATGCATTTTCAGGTTGGGATCCCAAGTAAGAGGGAAGCTGCCACTGTCTGGGGTGAAGTGGGAGCTGCTGATGTCAGACTGTGCAAGGCTTAAACCGCTCCTTCCATCCTTACAGCCCCTTTGCTTACCCTTCCCCAACCTCTGACCTCACTGCAACAAGCCCGAGGTGCTCTCCTGCACCTGAAAAACTATGGATTATCCATCTTAGGGACTGTTCTCCTGTGCCCCTGCCTGGAACACTTTGCCCCTCATGTCACAAGGAGACCTTCCCAGACCCCCATCCTACCAGTTCCCCAGCTACCTGCAGTCCTGAATCCGTGACCTACCCACTACAGGATTAGAATTCTACCTTGTCTCTTATCCTGCTCTTGTTGGGGCGATGATAAGAGGTGTCCCCCCCCACAATTGGCTCTGATTGTGGTGCTTGCACATTGGCTGCAGGGCTCTTGGGGTTGAACTGCCTCAATTGGGGTGTCCCCACGCATTCCAGTTTTCATGCTCAGGGGGTGTCAAGTGGTCAGGCACTTCCCCCAAGGGATTAGGCATCTTAGCTGCAGTGCTCATGGGGTCTCACAATAGGATCGAAGCAATTGGCTCTAGTGCACCAAAGATGCCACACTGCAGGATTGAGGCAGGGACTCTAACAGCAGAGCCTGGGAAATCTCACTCGGAACATGTGGGCAGCACCGAGGATCAAGTCCCCAGGGCTTCACACATGTGAGATAGAGTTTAGTCATAAAATCATCAGAGATCCTCTGATTTAAATGTTTACATTTTTATTTATAGTTACTTATTGATCTTTGGTGTGGGGCCATGCTCAGCAGTGCTCAGGCCTTTCTACTGGCTCTGTACTCAGGGATCACTCCTGGCAGAACTCATCTAAGTCGGTTGTATGCAAAGTGAGTGTCCTCCTACATCCTGTCTCTCCAGCCCATCAATTTTCTTTTTAGAATAATAATATGTTGAGGGCTATAGTTGTGGGTCAGTGTAGAGAACCTGCCTTAAATGTGTAAGGTCTTGAGGTTGATCATCAGTCTGAAAACAAACAAACAAACAAACAAACAAATGTGTTTGTTGTGATGGAGAAATAGTACAGCTGTCAGGACACATGGCTTGCATGCATCTGACCCCAATTCGACCCCCAGTGTGTTTACCCTGTCTGCCAGTGAGGGTCAACTTCCATCCTTCTAGTATGTGGAACTGAGGATGTTACCTTAGCTGATGACCAGGAAAGAATGGGTTCCAGAATAATGACCAGAGTTACTTTATTTCAGTCAAAAAAATGCTTATATAGAAAAAAATTAAAAATAAACAAATAGAAGCTTTTATAGGACAAGAGGAACTGGGATAAGTGCAGGGTGACAGGACATAGCAGACACAAAGCCAGGGGGAAGTGAGGTGCCAGGGAGAAAATACACATAAACATTAGGATTTAGAAATGCCTCAAGAGCAACACAGTGTTGATGGGCAATCTTTCCTTTAACCAGAGCTCTCTGTAAGGAAGGTGAGAAAGCCTGGAGTCAAGCTCTATAAGTGACTACTAATCATGGAGAGATGGCACCCCTCTTTGTGCTGTCCTTACCCATTTTTAGAACAGTGTCTTCAAAGCTTCTGCTTCAAGAATAATGCTGTAGTTCAGGGACAGTGTCACAGGAGGGATCCCAACACCCAGAACTTCATATGGTCCTCCAAACCCTACCAGGAGTGACCTCTGAGCAAAGAGTAATCCCTGAGCACCTCTGGGAGTGTCCCAACCTCCCCCCAAAAGATAGACAAATAAAATTTGTAGATGTGTTGAGGGCTTTGCTGTCTTTCTTTTCCAGAGGCATACAAGACACTGAGTCCACAGCCACCATTGTTTCCTTGTTCATCGTCCATTTCTAGGACCTAGGACAGCGCTTGGCCCTTCTGGGCACAGCAAACACTCTCTGATGAATGAAGAGGCCAATCCAGGGTCTGGCTACAGAGGTGTTTCAAAAGACTGAACAGAGGCTTTGCACACAGGACTCAAATTTAAATCCAAGCTCCTCATAATGCTCACCTACAAAATCAATAGATATGTTCCACCCCACCCCCACCCCCCAAAAAAGAAGTAACAGTCAGACCATTTTTTTTTCACCCAACTCCATGGTTTTCCCATGTTGTATCACACACCAGAGCTTGAACTCTGGAAGGTTAGAAATCATATCATTGCTAGGAAGGGGCTGGGCATTCCCTCGAAGACTCACAGATCAATGGCGCCTGCTGACTCTCCACTTACCCACTGGAACTTTTCTATTCCCAAATCCACATACACCACCACTAGCATCACCCATGGTCCCAGCATTTTTCTACTTGACAGAGAAATGTACAATGAAAGAGAGAGAGAGAGAGAGAGAGAGAGAGAGAGAGAGAGAGAGTGAGAAGTGCAAGTGCTAGACTTCTCCATGTTTTCCTTTTTAGCTTTCAACATGAATGTCCTTTGTTTTCTCTCCTGTTTTTTGCAATTCTCTTCCCACCTTCTTCTACCTTTACCAACCTGGTCACAAGAATTCTCTTGTACTTATCTCTGAAAACTCATCTTATTTTCTAGCCTGGTATGGGATGTCCAAGCCTCAGATGGACAATGACCCTTGGTCTCTTCTTCCATAGGTCCCTTGAGCCAACATCATCAGCCTGGCATAGTTGCTGTGACAGCCCCTCAGAAGAATTGAGGCTGTAGGGGTAATTAGGTCATAGTAAGCACAAAAGGCAGCAAATTCAGTGGGCAAGGAGCTAAACTTCATCCAGTGAGATGGTCATGGCTGAAATTCAAGATAAGCTAATTTCAGATCCTAGTGCTGGGTCTAAGGGGACACAGTTGACAATTATCTCCTCTCTCTAAATGTTTTGCTGGCTTTGGAAACATTTGTTTTTCTATTACCAAATCATCCCATCTTAATATAATTGTTATTTCCATTTCACTGGCTTGATGGGTCTGGGAGCCAGTTGCCATTCCCAGGTCATTAGCCGACTGGCCTTCGCATTAACAGTCCCCCCTACCCCCCACACTGGGGGTTGCCTTGGAGACAAAGCTTCCTGTGGGTAATCCAAGATTATCGAGCTCTTTATCCCGCATGTGACCCTTAATTACTTGCTAAATTAGAATGGTTCTCTGAAAATCACAAGCGGAGGTTAATATGTCCTTCCAGAGCTGGTCAAGCTAAGATGACACTGAATTCATGGGGAATTCAAGTTATATGATCCCTGAAGGCGTCTCTTTGAGGGGAAAGATGAACTCTCCCCTGGGAGGTATGGCTCCCCCATAAAGCTCCTGTCATTCACTGTCCTTCTGCCTGCTTTTCTCATCACAGATTAATCTTCTCGGGACAACTCACGATGTCAATATTGAGCAGACTCATTCTGCTGCACCATGCTGTCTCCTTTCGTCTTTGATGACCAACTGCTTCCCAATGCAGATTCATAATTGCCAGTTGGGTGCTTTGCATCCACCCACTTACCAATGTTCAATGCAGCAATCTGTGCCAGCAATGCAACCATAAACACTATGTTTAAAAGACAGAAAGGAAGCACTTTGAGGGGAAATATATTTGGGGTATATATATTGGGGTATATATAATATATATGTATTATATATATTGGGGTAGGCTCTCCTTTGTATATCTCAAAGGGAGATCAAAGTGAAAGGGGTGTCTTCAAATGGCCTAATGGGATACCTCTTCAAGGAGTGTGGATAAAAAACACAACACGAAGAAGTGCAGATACTGTACCAGAATGATTGATCCTCTTTCAGTTTTTGTTCATCTGGACTATAATGAAACTAAAGAATTACAGACATTTAAAAAGAAACACACAGGAAAAACTGTGCTAATATGTATATCAGAAACAATTCTCAACCACAAAATAAACTAGAAATAGTCCAGAGCCTGGTATCCTGCAGGGATTCACTCAGTGTTTTGGATGCTAAACTGAATTGAAGTGTGCTCGAAATCAACAGTATTCTGATAGAACACAGCAAAGAGTCCAAACAGATTTCTGAATGAGCAGTTGCTAAAAATCCTGCCCAATCTAAAGGCTCAGCTATTACATTGAAAGCTTTGTGTGTTTATTAGTTTCCTTAGCTATATACCACCTTAAAGTAAATTTAAGCATCTGTTGTCTGGAAGCATTTCGGTCTTTCAATGTAGAAAAGAGCTGGGAAGTCAGATGAAAATTATTTTATTGACATTTCTCATGATTCAATCACAGTATGAGTTCAACACCATGAAGTCGATTGTCCTAATGGAATACTTTGAATAACCACCAAAGCCACAAAGAAATGGAGATTTCTTTGATTATGGATTTTTTTAATTTATCATACTTTATTTAAACACTGTGGTGTTCAAAGTTGGTCATAATACAGTTATTTCTGGCATATGGTGTTCAAGCACCAATTCCACCACCGATGTAACATTCCCTCAACCATTGTCCCCAGTTTTCTACCCACCCCCAAGCCTACCCTCATGGGAGAAACAAAATAATTAACCTTATTTTTTTTGTTTTGTTTTTTGTTTTTGGGCCACACCTGGTGGTGCTCAGGGGTTACTCCTGGCTGTCTGCTCAGAAATAGCTCCTGGCAGGCACGGGGGACCATATGGGACATGGGATTCGAACCAACCACCTTTGGTCCTGGATCAGCTGCTTGCAAGGCAAACGCTGCTGTGCTATCTCTCCTGGCCCAACCTTATATTTCTTATTACAACTAAATGGTCATGAAATTATTGGGAAAAAAACTTCATTAAAGAAAATTTGTAAACAGTGTTTTCTCACAATGGGGTGTTTAAAGCACTGTCTAAAGGTTTACTAAGCTATTTGTTGCCAGTTGAACATTCTAATATTGATTTTGTTTGTTGTGCTTAGGTATCTTCTATGTTAATTTAACATCTAATTTGTGCATTCTTGATGGGGTGTCAGTTTTGTGTTGCATGGCTGCCTATGTGGCCACGTGCTCCAGGAGTTCTAGGATCTATGGAGCTGAGCTGATGGGCTAACATGGAGGCAGCTGTGGGATGTCTATAGTTGCTGGGGCTTCTGGAAGTATGGTGACATAGGCAGGGGATGGGGACTGGGAGGGTAAAGGCTGCCTGCCCTGACTCCAAAAAGATCCCAGAGTTCTCAGCCCCTAAACCAGAATTTCTGGAGTTTTTGATGATTAGACATCTCTGCAGAGATCAGTGGAAAAGCATTAAAGTTGGGTCATTGGTGTGGTGGCAGTTGTGGAAAGTATGTACAGCTGCCGAGACTTCAACAGGGCAGGCAGCTGCCCTGCCCCTCTCCCAGGGGCCCCAGAAATATTATCTATAAGACTGGTGCATTCATGTATTTCTCTGCTTGACTTGCCTCTCTTTAGAAAGTAAATGAGTCTATGGTGTTGGTCACTAAACAGCTGTGGTGTTGGCTGTGGGTCATGGGTATAGCTGCTGGGGTTTCCAGAAATACTGAGGTGCAGGGGGAGGCTGGTGCCACGAATCCTAAAAGATCCTAGAGAAGAGCCATTGATAGTAACCAAATTTGGAAATCCATGCTTTTTACCAGTTACTACTTCAGTGTATGGTTCCACGTGGTCCCTAACTACATTAAGAGAAGAAATTTTATTCTAAAGCTCTATTTCTCATGCAGAAGAAACAAAAGTCCTAAACTTGGGGAGAAACCTAAAGTCAAAAATCAATGTAACGGGCCCGGAGAGATAGCACAGTGGCGTTTGCCTTGCAAGCAGCCAATCCAGGACCAAAGGTGGTTGGTTCGAATCCTGGTGTCCCATATGGTCCCCCATGCCTGCCAGGAGCTATTTCTGAGCAAACAGCCAGGAGTAACCCCTGAGCACCGCCGGGTGTGGCCCAAAAACAAACAAACAAACAAACAAAAAAATCAATGTAACTTGGAGCCAAGTTGTTCCATTCTGTATCCAATTCTTCCTCTCATGCAGTTTTTTTAATTGAGGCTGGGGGGAGTGATCCTACAGCCTAAAGCTTCCATTTATTAAAGTATGTATAAGAATATTCTTATTTTCAGGTTAATCTAGAATCTGCAAAGATTTTATACTACTACCGTTTAGTATAATGGGTCACTTATATTTTTTGCATTGAACATGTTTTATTATGTTTTATATTTTATGAATGGACAGCCAGATATACAAGTGAATGTATGAATGGCACAGCAAAGAAGAAAAGACACTTTCAATTTCATTACTTGTGTCAAATACATCTGTTCCAATATCATTATTAGGCTATGAAAATAGCCACTGTGCAATTCAAACAGTCAATTGACCTGTAACCTTAGTTTTAAAGCAATTTTTACTGCAGTGCTGTGAAATCCTTTCCAGCTAGTTTAAACAAAACTGAGGATCTATTATAAAGCTCCATGACCCCAGAATAAGAATTATGTCATTGGTAAGATGGGTGTCTGAGAGATTTTTTTCTTCATATCAGCCAATATTTAAGATGATATAACACTTGACATTTTTTACTATTTTGGTGTCTGGAAGATGGTATCTCATTGCTTTGATTTGACATTCTTTGATTTCATGCCTGTTATTCAGGACAAACAACTTTACATGTATTTCTTGGCAATTTGGATTTCCTTTTGGGGAACAAGACAACTATAATTCTCTCTGTGCAAGTGTTTTTATTGGCTCATATATTTTGTTTAGAGTTGACCCTCTTAGAGTTTTCTTTGTGTTCTAAATGTTAATTCTTGGCCAGCTTTATGCCTTGAAACCATGTTTTGATGGTATTTTTCCACCTTTGTATTTTTTCTTTGAGGGAAGCTTTTTAAATGGATTTATAGTAGTTATATTTATCCATAATTTTCTGTTTAGGAATTGAGCTATGCATGTTGTTTTGATAAAAAATCCTTTCATATATCTAAGTCATATAACTGTATTTATTCACCTTCTAATTCTTTACTTTACCTGGAGTTTAATTTGGTGGCAGGCTAAGGATCCATTTTATTTTTCTATTTCCAATGAATGGCCAACATTCCCAACATAATTGATTGGATCATCTGGCATTTTCCTAACAGTCTGTCATAATATAGCAAAGTTCCATATATGTGTGGGTCGATTGACTTTATTTTGATCCACAAGACTATTTTCCCCAGTTTCTATACAACCATATTCTTGTGTTCAAAATGATGCTAAGGTTACTGAGGCGAGTGTCTGGTGTAGGAGCCAGTCCTGACCTCCTGCCTGCACACAGCATTGCATGAATGGAGGAGATTAGAAAAAAGCATCAGGAAGAGCCTAAACAGACATCCTCACTGATACAGGGCTCCATGCCCTCTCACCTGCAGTCATGCTGAACCATGCTCCTCTCTGGGGCCATCATCTGGAATACAATTGCCTCTCAGACAAGCTGTGTTCAATCCAGGTGTGCTGGGCTTTAATAGGGGTCAGTGAAGCCAATAGCAGCCTTGGTATCTGGGCAGGGCACACAAGGTGCCTGCAGAAGCCAGAGGGCATCAGGGTCTTTCAGTACCCAGTGAGGTCCACATTAAGAAGCAAAGGGGTGAGGAAAGGGGGAGCCTACAAACCAGCTGCCTTTCCTGGGGGTGGCCAAGCTAGGTTTTCAGTCATGAATGACTCATCCTCTCCTGCCTTCCACCCCAGAGAAGAGTGGTTGGAATCTCCCTTTTCTATCCTGGCTGTTGGCAGCTTACTGATCCTCTGGCCTTTGCAATTGACTTCCTGTTTGCTCCCTCAAATCTTCACCCTGCAACTCTGTGCCCCCAGTATCTCTCTCTGGTGAGTCCAATGACATGGGGGTAGCCGGGGTAGCAGGATATACAGGAGCCCACCTCTTCAGCCTCTTGGCACTCTCTCCACTTGATTTGTTATATGGGAATGCATGCAATCAGGCAAGAGAGAGGTTTCTCCTTTCAACCCATCTTTTGGGATCTCCTTACCGTTTTTAGGTCACAAAAATGGTTTCTAAAATTGTACCTTAAAGAATTGTTTGCAAGGACAGCTAGCCACAGGCCCCCTGGGCTGATCACTTAGTCCAGGGGACTGAGATCCCCCCCCACACCAGGCGGGTCTTCAGGGCCACGCCTGGTTAATTGGGCCCTGGGGGGAGGGGGGTGAGAAATTCCTCCCTATGCATCCAAAAACTACAGAGGCAGGGCTGGGCTCAGAACACTCCGCATGCCAGGATTTCTGGGTGTCTTTGACTAGTGTTGCCTCAAAAACTAACCAACCAACCAACCAAACAACAACAACAACAACAACAACAACAAAAATAGTTTGCAGTGAGCTTTTCCACTATAGATAAGCTCATATTCTTTCTTGAGCACAAGCATTTCTTGGATTCTTCCACTTCTTAGAAGCACATTCTCACCCCAAATTAAAAGAAATAAAGGCTTTTCTGCATGAGGCAGCCAAAAAGTTGACAGTGAATGTAATCTCTTTAGGGCCCAACATCCAGTAAGCTCTCTCCACCCAATAAAGGTGGGGGCTGATTTTTGCCATATGGGCACAAGAAAGCCAGCATAAAGGACTGCTGCTGCCTTGCTCCCTGCCTGCTTTTCTGTGGGAGGCAGCCAAGAATATGACAGTGAACATAATCTCTTCAAGGCCCAACAACACCCTGTCCCCACCTAATAAGGGTGGAGCCAGAGGGAAAACAATGCAGAACAACCCCATGTATAGAGAATGAAGATGGCAGCTCTGATGATCTGAAAAGTACCATCCAACTAGGTATCTTCTCAGATAAGCTGTTTAGAGAAGAAATATGGAGGATGTTCATAGAGCTCAAAGAAAGCATAGATTGAGTTGAGTGGAAGACAAATAAGAATCAAGAGGATATGAAGATAGAAATCAGAAAACTTCAAACTGAAAGAAGAGGTCTGAAAAACTTAGTAGAGGAAATAGAAACTTCAGTGGAAAGCCTCTCCAACAGAGTAACAGCAGCTGAGGACAGAATCAGTGAGTTGGAAGATGAGATGCAGAACAACTCCATACAGTAGAAAAGATTGGAAAAAAAACTTAAAGAAAATGATCAGACAATGGATAAACTACTCAAAGAAAGTGAACATATGAAAATGAAAGTTTTTAATAAACTCAACAGAAACTACATAGAAATCACTGGAGTCCCAGAGACCCAGGAAGAAAATAAGAGGAGTCGGAGGAAGAGTGAAAGAGAATAGGAGAAAGAAGAGGAAAAAGGGGAAGAAGAGGAAGAAGAAAATAAGGGGAAGAAGAGGAAGAGGAGGAGGAGGAAGAAGGAAAGAAGAAGAGGATAAAGAAGAAGCAGAGGAAGAAGAATAAGGGGAAGAAGAGGAAAGAGGAGGATGAGGAAGAAGAAGAGAAAGAGAAGAAAAAAGAAGAGAAAAGAAAGGAGGAGGAGGTAGAGGAGGCTAGGTATGTGGTTCAGTTTTTAGAGCAGATGATTTATAGGTGTCAATTCCTAAATTTGATCCCAGATGATCTTGTGTTTATGCTATAATATTCTCTCAACTTTTATGAATTTGGGTATATCTGTATGTATAAAAATATGTGATATACTTATGAATGTTCAATCTTATAAAACAACTGTAAAAAATAAAAGAAATAAAAGAAAGGAAAAAAACAGTTTGCAAACTAAGAGCTAGTGCTCTCCCTCTCTTTTTCTTCCCTCACATGTATTTAAGTGTATTTCTTTAAATAAAACTAAAAAAGAGGAGGGAAGGACTGGAATGGTAATACAGTGGTTAAGGTACTTGCTTTACATGCTGCTAATCCAGGTTCAATCCGTGCACCACCAGGAATGATCCCTAAGCACAGAGCTAGTACTAAGCCCTGAACATTGCTGGGTGTGACCCAAAAACACAAACAAGAGAATAATTTGCAGCACTCACCTTAGATACAACCAACCCCAGTTTAAGCCCCAGTGCCGTACATGTCCTGAGTAGCATCAAGGGTCACTCCTAGAGCACAGAGACAGAGGTCACCCCGGAATGCCACTAGATGTGGTTCCAAACTTCTTCCATGTTGTAAAAAAAAGTATAGTTTGTGGGGGTCAGAGGCAAGATCCTGGCTCCATCCCCAACACCTAGACCTTTGGGCTAAACCAAAGTAGCTCTGGGGTTACTGGGGACCAACCACAAGTCCTAGGCAGAACCTCATACTTGGTCTCCAGTACATCTGGTCAAAAGTATAGCTCCAGGTTTTACAAGCACCTCAGCCAAAATTAAAAGAAAGAAAAAGAACAATTTACAAACTAAAGGTAGCTCAGAGAGACTAAATGCATGATCAATACTCTGAGTTTAACCCCCAGACTTCCCATATATCTCTGTATATAGCAAGAAATAAGAGTAGCACATGTGTAGGTTTCAGTAGGTTTCAGGGATCAAACACAAGACCTCGCATATGCAAGACGCATACTTCAGCCATATACTTGAGCCATATCCCTGACCTGTCTACTGTGGGTTTTGGTAAGACACATGGTTTTGCCACACCCTCACTTTACCCATAACAAAGGCATTCCCCAACTTACTTTTCCTTTTCACCTATCCCTTTGATGTGTAAAAGTTCACCTGGTTCTCACTCAACCCTCCCCTGCCTGGCTGAATTTGTATTCGGAGAATAGAGGTTTGGGTTTTTGATTTGGTGCTGAGAGTAAGAAGTCATTGAGGGCCAGAGTGATAACGCGGCAGTAGTGCATGCGCCTTGTATGCGGCCAACCTGGGTTCTATCCCTAGCATCTCATATGGTCCCTCAAGCCTACCAGGAGCAATTTCTGAGTGCAGAGCCAAGAGTAACCGGGTGTGGCTCAAAAACTAGCCGGTGACTCCCTGATTCCCTCCTGACTGGCTTGGTTTATTCATTCTTCTTCATGGCTACCTGCTTCAGAACCATTCCAACTGGGGTTGGAAATACAGCAGGGGAGGGTGATTTTACAACACATTTTTTGATTGAGTTAAAGATGTCTTCTACTTCTAAATCGCTAATATAGTTTATCATTGATGAGGATTATTTTGTAAAATTACCATCTGCATCTATTAAGGTTTTATCTGATGATGAGATCTTAATGTGTGTATGTATCAATATGCTTCCTAATGTACTATTCTTTAATTATAGGATAATGTTAGTTACTTAACAAGGAACTGATATGTAAGCTTTAAAAGTGTATATTTACTCAACATAACCATTAGGGTAAAAACTACTTTGACTTAATGGAAAGATTAATGCACTTTAACTTTTCATGAAATATTAACTAATATACTAATCAGTGCTACTAAAATACTTTTAATGAAATTTTGTTTAAGTTTCATACTGTAACTATGATAAGAAGTGGAAATATAAAATCAGGTCTTAATTTTTTCACCACATCTGGCAGTGCACAGTGTATGAGAGTTGCTTTTGGCGTGATCAGAGAACTATATAATGCAGCGCATTAAACATGTGAAGCATGCGCTTATCCAGTTAAACTATCACTCCTGCAATAGTTTTACAGCCAAACCACCTAAATTAGAAATTTGTTTTATCATGGAGTCATACCTGGTGGTAGTCAAGGGTGATTCGTGACTCTGCACTCAGGAATTATTCCTGGCTGGGTTGGAGGAAACTGGAGATTGAACCCCAAACCAGCCATATGCAAGGCAAACACCCTACTCACTGTATTATTCTGCTGCCTACAAGAAACACACCTGAATAGTCAGAACAAACATAGACTCAAAATAAAAGGCTGGAGAAAAATTATCCAAGCAAACAACACCCATAAAAAAGCTGGAGTGGCCATACTAATATCAGATAATGCAAACTTTATACTCAGGAAGGTTGTAAGGGACAAGGATGGACATTTTATATTAATCAAGGGGTATGTAGAGCAGGAAGAAATAACTCCTAAACATATATGCACCGAATGAGGGGCCAGCAAAATATTTAATACAACTGTTGACAAATATGAAAAACAATATAAATAACAACACAATAATTGTGGGGGACCTCAACATGGCTTTGTCAACACTGGATAGGTCAATCAGACTGAAACCCAACAAGAATATACTAGACTTGAGGAGAGAAATGGAAGAAAGAGGCCTAGTGGATATATATAGGACACTCCATCCCCAGAAACCTGGATACACATTCTTCTCCAATGTACATGGGACATTCTCCAGGATAGACTACATGCTGGCACATAAAACATACCTTCATAATATCAAGAGAATATAAATTTTGCAGACTACCTTCGCAGACCACAAGGCTCTGAAATTATTTGTGAATTCCAAAGGGACTCAGAAGAAAAACTTTAACACCTGGAAATTAAACAGCCTCATACTCAATAACCAGTGGGTCCGAGATGAAATCAAGGAGGAAATCAAAAGGTTCCTGGAAACAAATGACAATAAAGACACAAACTATCAGAACTTATGGGACACAGCAAAAGCAGTACTGAGAGGAAAATTTATAGCTTTGCAAGCACACATCAGGAAGGAAGAAGGAGCTTACCTGAGTAGCTTAATGACACAGCTAATAGAACTAGAAAGTGCTCAACAAAAGGACCCAAAAATAGGGAGACAGAAGGAAATAACAAAGCTGAGAGCAGAAATCAATGAAGTGGAAACCCAAAAAACAATCCGAAAGATCAACGAAAGCAGAAGTTGGTTCTTCAAAAAAATAAACAAGATTGATAGACCACTGGCAAACCTAACAAAGAAAGAGAGAGAGAGAAACTTGATAACTCGTATTAGGAATGAAAAAGGAGAGATCACTACTTATATGACAGAGATTCAAAGGGTAATCAGAAACTACTTTGAGAAACTCTATGCCACTAAAAATGAGAACCTGGAAGAAATGGATAAATTCTTGGACTCTTATAATCTTCCACGGTTGAAGGAAGAGGATATAGCATATCTAAACACCCCAATCACCATTGATGAAATTAAAACAGTAATCAAATGTCTGCCCAAAAACAAAAGCCCAGGCCCAGATGGATTCACTAATGAATTCTTTCAAACTTTCCAAGAGGAACTACTACCAATCCTGGCAAGACTCTTTCATGAAATTGAACAAACAGAGACACTTCCAAATAGCTTTTATGAAGCCAACATCACCTTGATACCTAAACCAGACAGAGATACTACGAAGAAAGAAAATTAAAGACCAATATCGCTGATGAATGCAGATGCAAAGATCCTCAACAAAATCCTGGCAAATAGGATTCAATGCCTCATTAAGAAGATCATCCACTATGATCAAGTAGATTTCATCCCAGGAATGCAAGGATGGTTAACATCTGTAAATCTATCAATATAATACACAACATAAACAACAAGAAAAATAAAAACCACATGATCATATCAATAGATGCAGAGAAAGCATTTGATAAGGTCCAACACCCATTCTTGATCAAAACTCTCAGCAAGATGGGAATGGAAGGAACCTTTCTCAATATAGTTAAGGCCATCTACCACAAGCCAGTGGCAAATATTATCCTCAACGGAAAAAAACTAAAATCCTTCCCTCTAAATTCTGGCACAAGACAAGGCTGTCCTCTCTCACCACTCCTATTCAACATAGCACTGGAAGTACTTGCTATAGCGATTAGGCAAGAAAAAGATATCAAGGGAATCCAGATAGGAAAGGAAGAAGTCAAGCTCTCACTGTTTGCAGATGACATGATACTCTACTTAGAAAACTCTAAAGACTCTACCAAAAAGCTTCTAGAAACAATAGACTCATATAGCAAGGTGGCAGGCTACAAAATTAACACACAAAAATCAATGGCCTTTCTATACACCAATAGCAATAAGGAAGAAATGGACATTAAGAACACAACCCCATTCACAATAGTGCCACACAAACTCAAATATCTTGGAATCAACTTGACTAAAAATGTAAAGGACCTATACAAAGAAAACTATAAAACTCTGCTCCAAGAAATAAGAGAGGACACACGGAAATGGAAACGCATACCCTGCTCATGGATTGGCAGGATTAACATAATTAAAATGGCAATACTCCCCAAGGCATTGTACAGATTTAATGCGATCCCCCTAAAGATACCCATGACATTCTTCAAAGAAGTGGATCAGGCACTTTTGAAATTTGTTTGGAACAATAAACACCCTAGAATAGCTAAATCAATCATTGGGAAAAAGAATATGGGAGGAATTACTTTCCCCAACTTTAAACTGTACTACAAAGCAATAGTTATCTAAACAGCGTGGTATTGGAATAAGGACAGGCCCTCAGATCAGTGGAATAGGCTTGAATACTCAGAAAATGTTCCCCAGACTTACAATCACCTAATTTTTGATAAAGGAGCAGGAAATCCTAAATGGAGCAGGGAAAGCCTCTTCAACAAGTGGTGTTGGCACAACTGGATAGCCACTTGCAAAAAATTGAACTTAGACCCCCAGCTAACATCATGTACGAAGGTAAAATCCAAATGGATTAAAGATCTTGATATCAGACCCAAAACCATAAGATATATTGAACAACACATAGGCAAAACACTCCAAGACATTGAGACTACAGGCATCTTCAAGGAAGAAACTGCACTCTCCAAGCAAGTGAAAGCAGAGATTAACAGATGGGAATATATTAAGCTGAGAAGCTTCTGCACCTCAAAGGAAATAGTGCCCAGGATACAAGAGCCACCCACTGAGTGGGAGAAACTATTCACCCAATACTCATCAGATAAGGGGCTAATCTCCAAAATATACAAGGCACTGACAGAACTGTACAAGAAAAAAACATCTAATCCCATCAAAAAATGGGGAGAAGAAATGAACAGACACTTTGACAAAGAAGAAATACAAATGACCAAAAGACACATGAAAAAATGCTCCACATCACTAATCATCAGGGAGATGCAAATCAAAACAACGATGAGATACCACCTCACACCACAGAGAATGGCACACATCACAAAGAATGAGAATCAACAGTGTTGGCGGGGATGTGGAGAGAAAGGAACTCTTACCCACTGCTGGTGGGAATGCCGTCTAGTTCAACCTTTATGGAAAGCAATATGGAGATTCCTCCAAAAACTGGAAATCGAGCTCCCATACGATCCAGCTATACCACTCCTAGGAATATACCCTAGGAACATAAAAATACAATACAAAAACCCCTTCCTTACACCTATATTCATTGCAGCACTATTTACCATAGCAAGACTCTGGAAACAACCAAGATGCCCCTCAACAGACGAATGGCTAAAGAAACTGTGGTACATATACACAATGGAATATTATGCAGCTGTCAGGAGAGATGAAGTCATGAAATTTTCCTATACATGGATGTACATGGAATCTATTATGCTGAGTGAAATAAGTCAGAGAGAGAAAAACGCAGAATGGTCTCACTCATCTATGGGTTTTAAGAAAAATGAAAGACATTCTTGCAATAATAATTTCCAGACACAAAAGAGAAAAGAGCTGGAAGTTCCAGCTCACCTCAGGAAGCTCACCACAAATAGTGATGAGTTTAGTTAGAAAAATAACTACATTTTGATCTGTCCCAATAATGAGAATATATGAGGGAAATGGAGAGCCTGTTTAGAGTACAGGTGGGGGTCGGGTGGGGAGGAGGGAGACATGGGACATTGGTGATGGGAATGTTGTACTGGTGATGGGGGGTGTTCTTTACATGACTGAAACCCAAACACAATCATGTATGTAATCAAGGTGATTAAATAAAATATATATATATTAAAAAAATAAAATAAATAAAAATACAAATTCCCCCTAAATAATAAGTTAAAAATCTTCTTTTTTTTTTTTTTTTTGCTTTTTCAAAGTAGATTTAATGTGTTACACTGATTTTGTTTATCAAGCTTCCCCTTCTTAATCCTTTAGTGGGAAATGTTATCCCTCCTCATATTTGATAAAAAAAAAAATCCCATGTGCCATGTTCTCAAGAGTTGAAAGTTATTCCATTTTTTCTATATCTTTATTTAAACACTATGATTACAAATATGTTTGTAGTTGGGTTTCATTCAGAAAGTCATTCCACTTTATTCAATGCTTACTAGTTTCAGAAAAGAGAGTGATCGATGCTCCTTGATGACCTAAATGAATGACCTCATGAATTACCTAAAGCAGATTTTTTTGGAGTGTGTGTGTGTTGGAGATGGAGGAGGAATGATCTGGCCAATGGTTTGCATTCCTGAAGGCACATTATATACAAATTGTTTCTTTTCCAATGTCATCTTCACAGGGATGTGACCACTCGAAACACTTTGAAAGAATTAGAGAGAAAAATATACCTTACTTTCTGAGTGAACCAGTCTAACTCAGACTAGAACTTCACACTATATCCAACATGTCACTGAGTGATTTTCATACACATATGTGTCAAAGACTTGGTCTCTAGGAAGGTGAGACTTTTAAGTTCTTAAGGTTCTGGTTCAAATGTCTTTGCTGAGATGTGTGAGTGAGCCTGTCCAAGGCATCTTCTATATACAGAGCTTTGGCTCCCAGAAGAATGGTGGCTTCAGCCTCCCTTGGACTGTCCTTTGTCATTTTGCACTGGGAAATCAATATCTACTAATATTTAATCTGCAGTCAAAATGATGCGGGGTACTCCTATGTACACTGTTCTCTACTGCAGTTTTCTTTTTTCTTTTGCTCTTTGTTCAGCTATTTTTTATTCTCTTTTTCTCCTTTCCTCTTAGCTGTCCCTTCCATTTGGTTGTAGAACAAATGACATTTCCCCAGATGAGGTGGAAGAATCAAAAGTTAAAGAGCTGTGCTTCATAAAATACAGGGGCCAGAGCCATAGCACAGTGGTAAGAACAGGACAGTCCCAGATTTGATCACTGGCATCCCAATGGTCCCCCCGAGCCTGCCAGGAGCAATTTCTGAGTGCAGAGCTAGGAATAACCACTGAGCGCTGCTGATGTGACCCAAATCCCCCCAAATCAACATATGATTACATAAACATACAACATAAAAATCAAATCAAATCAAAAGTCAAG
The DNA here is from genome assembly GCF_024139225.1 of Suncus etruscus. NCBI lineage: Eukaryota > Metazoa > Chordata > Mammalia > Eulipotyphla > Soricidae > Suncus > Suncus etruscus. The sequence goes on along the minus strand of NC_064857.1, from coordinate 70,597,372 downwards.
GCCAAAATGCAGACATTTTGGTCATTAATTATCAATATTGATTTAAAAAATTAAACAAATTATTAAAATTAATTACAATCAATTAATTAAATAAAATAAATATTAAATGTTAATTCAAAAATATATCCAAGTCAAATAAAAGTTGAATAAGGTTAGTTTCTCTAAGTATAGGATCCCCAAAGAATTACTTTTTTTTTTTTTTTTGGTTTTTGGGCCACACCCGGTAACGCTCAGGGGTTACTCCTGGCTATGCGCTCAGAAGTCGCTCCTGGCTTGGGGGACCATATGGGACGCCGGGGGATCGAACCGCGGTCAGTCTCCTAGGCTAGCGCAGGCAAGGCAGGCACCTTACCTCCAGCGCCACCGCCCGGCCCCAAAATTTTGTTTTATAGATTTTTTTTTTTTTTGGTTTTTGGGCCACACCCGGTGACGCTCAGGGGTTACTCCTGGCTATGCGCTCAGAAGTCACTCCTGGCTTGGGGGGCCATATGGGACGCCGGGAATCGAACCGTGGTTCGTCCAAGGCTAGCGCAGGCAAGGCAGGCACCTTACCTCTAGCGCCATTGCCTGGCCCTCAAAGAATTACTTTTACAGGGGCTGGAGAGATAGTACAGATGCTTGTCTTGCCCAAGCCAATCTGGGTTGGATACTTGTGTTCTCCTATTTCACTGCCAACAGAGACATTCTAGAGCTGTGCAGACCTGTGGAGTGCAGATTCCCAGTTTGAAATACTTTAGCACAGACTGGACCAATTGCTGATCAGAATCTTGCCTTAATACCTGTCAAGTCCACCTACTGAAAGCCAGTTATCAGTATTGTATCAAAGGAAAAAAAATTCTTTCCAATACTGGTGAGCAGACTGAAGCCAGAGAACTGGTACAGGGGTCAAGCTGCTTGCCTTTCCTTAGAAAACCAGTTGGTTCCCTAAGTACAATCCAATAATCCTGGGCTGAATGAGTAACCCCCAAAGAAACAAAAATAATGAAAAGGATTTACTGTAAGCAGAGAAGACCAGTGGGAGGGTCCAAGGGGTAAAGGCCATGAATGTACCTTTAAGGGGGTGTTAAAGAACTAGAGAGTAGGGCCAGAAAGATAGCACAGCAGGTAATAGCACAGCTTGTCTGTCTTGATTGTGGCTGACCTGGGTTCCATCCCCATCATCGCTTAGGGTCCCCCCTAGACCCTTAGTAGGAGTGACCCCTGAGCATAGAGCCAGGAGTAAGCCTTGAGCATAGCTGCGTGTGGCCCCAAAACCCAAATAAATAGAGAAAATAATCAAGGAGATGCGAACAGCTGAGCCTCCAGCATTGCGCCACGTGGACTGGAAGGTCCAGCGAGGCCAGGACAGCGGACAGCGGAAACCACGCCCCAGCTCCGGCCCCGCCCATGCGCTGACACACCCCCTAGCTCGGGATACGCCCACAGGCGCCGCGTGTCCGCGCCGAGGGGCGGGTCTGACCTTTGCCCTCGCTCGGGATCCCTCCGGCTCGACCAATCAGCGAGCGCCCTGTTGGCCGTCCGCGGCTCCCAAGCTCCTCCCCGCCCGCCGGTCTCCGCGTCCCAGAACCCAAGATGGCGGCATCCAGGCCGAGGGTTTCCAGGGCCGGAACCTGGCCGCTCCTCGGCGCCCTGGTGCTGGCGCTCAGCCGCTGCGTCGGCGTGGGGGGCGACCCCGCGACCTCCGCTGCAACCGGGGCCCCCCAAGCTGTGCTGCCACACCGCCGTTTCGAATACAAGTACAGCTTCAAGGGGCCGCACTTGGTGCAGAGCGACGGGACCGTGCCTTTCTGGGCCCACGCAGGGAGTAAGGCAGCGGGGACGGGGTGGGGGGTCGGGGTCCTTTGGCCTCGCCTTTTGGGGCCCGCACACCTCGCATGCGGTGCTCAGACCCTCTTTGGCAGCCCCCCAAGACCCCCACCCACCCCTGCGGCCTGGTCTGGGTCGGTCTGGAGGTTGGGTCTCTGCCCCCCACCCCCGTCTCCGGGCCCCCTGCTCCCCTCCACCCTGTCGGTCCTTTGCATTGGATCTAGAGGTGTCTGGTTACTTCCCGCACCTTAGCTCCCTTCTGGGCATCATGTTTCACCATAATGCCACGTCTCCTGGGAAAACCCACCTCACCCCCACTGTTCCCCTGCATCGCCATCAGGCTTTGCTCTCTTCCCAAATGAACTGGCATTCCAGCGCGCAATGCACCCCAAGTTTATCTCTTCTCCCCCCCACACACACCCCACGAGACTCTGGAGAAGGCATATGTTGGCTTTGGAGTGACTGAGGTCTAAGAATTAAGATAGATCTTACCCAATTGGAACTTTCGGGGTCACGCTACTTCTGGTGTTTAATGGAAGGAGGGATCTAAGATACTGTCTTGTATCTCTGGGAGTGGCAAGAACTCCTGCTACTACTTCTCCAATCTCGGTTAGCAGATAGGAAAGCATTGCTGGGTCTCTGCGTATGGGAAAGAAATCGCAGCCACTTTGGAAGTGCTGATGTGTTGGTTGGTTGGTACTGCTGGATAAAGCATCAGAAGTAGCACTCCTGCGAGCACTGTGCACTGACCTGCTGCAGAAGCACTCTTGGAGTTAGTAGCACAGTTTGTAGGAGAGAAGCTCCTTCATGGGCTGAAGCTGTTTGTCATTTATGAAGGGCTGAGTGTCCAGGTGCAAACTGCCCTCCCACCCCCGCAGGCGCTATTAGCAGAAGGTTGCATGTCTAGAAAGTAATGACTGAATAGGAAACACCCCTCCAGGAACAGCCAGATGGCTGACATTAATATATAATTAAGATACAAATTTGATTTAACTTATTGGCCAGGTCATTAAGTATTTGAAGTAGCAATTACTTTGTTACTCAGCAGACAATTCTATGAGCTTGCTCTGGTCGGTTATATTTATTTATTTATTTGTCTTTGGGCCACACTCAACAGTGTCCAGGGGTTATTCGTGGCTCTGTGCACAGAAATTACTATTGGCAGGCTCACAGCATTTCTTTTTTAGATCAAGATAACATTATCAGTAATGACCCAACACACAAACTGGCGCTTTTGTTTTCCTTTTTGGAAGGGTGAATTAATGGGCTGGAGAGAGAGCACAGCGGTAGGGCATTTGCCTTGCACACAGCTGACCCAGGATGGACCTGGGTTCGATTCTCGGCAGTCCATATGGTCCCCGAAGCCTGCCAAGAGCGAAATCTTTTTACGTTTTTTGTGGGGGGGGGCCCACAATCGGTGACACTCAGGGTTACTCCTGGCTATGTGTTCAGAAATCGCTCCTGGTTTGGGGGAACCATATGGGACTCTGGGCATCAAGCCGAGGTCCATCCTGGGTCAGAAGCATGCAAGGCAAGCACCCTGTCGCTGTGCTACTGCTCCAGCTCCCAGTAGCAATTTCTGAGTGCAGAGCCAGGAGTAACCAACCTGTGAGTGCTGCCAGGTGTGACCACCAACCCTCCCCAAAAAGAAGGGTGAATTAGTTTGGAATAATAAATTATTTTTCTTTCTCAATTCATTCTGCTCTCTGTCCCTACTTGTGTCTTTCTCTTACCCCTAATTATGTCAGTCAATGAGGGAAGTTAATCAACTACTCCAGCTAGGTACCTTTAATTTTTTGACTGCCTTTATAACCAACTAAACCTGCTGCAGAAATGCCGATGTACCTGGATAAATTCCAGTTGTAGGGCTAGACTGAACTTGAAATAAAAAGATAAGCATTTTATTGGCCAGAACTATTTGTTCAGTCTGTCTACTGGCTCTGGAGACCACTGCAGTAGATACCATTTGCTTTTATTATCACTGTAATTATGGTCTCTTAACTCCACTTTTTCTTATTTTCCCTGAGATCTGTTTCTTAACAATGTTTCAAATAGAGTAATGTAAAACTTCTTTTAAACACAGTCTTTACGTTTATCCCCAAGTGAACAAATCTAAGATATTTCTTTTGTTGTTTGCTTCCTTTTTGTTTTGAGGCCTCACTGAGCAATGCTCAGGGATTTCTCCTAGCAGACTCTAGGGACCATGTGGGATGACAGGAATCAGACCCAAGTTGGCTGCATGTAAGACAAAATCCCTACCCACTGTGCTGTTCCTTTGGTCCCTGTTTCTTAATTCTAGTGCCCATTTGTAGTGTCGACAAATCCTTGGGTCCAGAAGGGCAAACAATGATAACAGCTGACTTTATAGCTTTCCTCACTTTTTCACCTTTATTCTTTGATTTCCTGGTAGGTGTGCCCAGCGTCAGCTGCTTTGGGACTGATTCTTTCTGCAAGGTGGCATCACTCCTAAGCTAGAGAGATGGTGCAGGAGTTAGGGTGCTTATATTTGCATGCAGTAGAGTTCATTTGGATCCCCAGCTCCGCATATGTTCTGAGCATAGTTAGGAGTTGACCCTGAGTACCACTGGGTGTGGACTGTTCTATACTCTATCTTCAACCCCCTCCCTCTGAATTTTTAGTGTATGATTGCAGCATTGACTTTTTTTTTTTTGACAGAGATATTTTGCTATTCTGGAGATAAAGGACATGATTGACAGCTCTAAATTATAAAGTTGAGACTTTACCATCCAATTTTTTTCTAATGTGATTGCTAAGATGAAAAAACTAGATCTTCCTAGTCAGGTGTGACAGGCAGTTGTTTGTTGAGTTTTACCTAATTATCACATAAAGTTTTTCTCCCCTGTTTTTATTCTAGATGCTATTCCAAGTTCCGATCAGATTCGAATTGTGCCGTCTTTAAGAAGCCAAAAGGGATCAGTGTGGACAAAGACAAAAGCAGCCTTTGAGAACTGGGAGATTGAGGTGACGTTTCGTGTGACCGGCCGAGGTCGGATCGGAGCGGATGGCCTGGTAAGATCTTTTTTTAACTTTAGAGAAGTGTCCAGATGCCTGTGTCACCGGCCACTCACTCTCCCTGTCCCAAACTTGCAGGCGATTTGGTATACAGAGAGCCAAGGCCTGGACGGGCCCATCTTTGGATCTGCCGACATGTGGAATGGCGTTGGAATCTTTTTTGATTCTTTTGACAATGATGGAAAGGTAAATGTGGCTTCTGTCCTCTCGCCTCCATTATTACACCTGCTGAATGAACCAAGTTTGATGGTCAGAAATATCCCTCCAGTTAAGATTTCTCAGGGTAATAGCAGAAATAACCCCTAGCTACCCATCTGGGGCATTGTCTCCAGGGTGGTGGAAAAGGTAAATGTTAAGCTTTCAAGTCCCCAGGTTGCCTGGTCCTGCACCAATCCGAAGTGATAATGGAGCACTGATTCTTGTGAGTGGTGTCGTGACTTTCTTTCTGCCTCCTTGTATGTGCTCGTCCTTTCTGTAGCTTAGCATCTCGTGTTCCTCTCGATCTTCCATGAATCTTACACGTGTGTTCCTGCCATGAGCCTACATCAGTCTTTTCACATGCTTCTTGTTCTTTCTGATTGCATCAGAGTCTCTCTGATGACCTCTCCTAAAACAGTGAAGAATAAACAGGCTTACTACTGAAAACATTAATTGGCTCTTTTAAATGCCTTTAGGTTGCTGATCTGATTCTCTGATTATTGGAAATCACTGATTGCACGTTAAGGGTGCATTTGAATGACTCCTTAACCAGTGGTGCCCTGTGTGTCCTCCTCCTACTAGGTCCCACTGGTCCCACTCAGTGTGCCCTTGAATTTGTGCTGAGGTGGGTTCTTCTAGGAGAGGGCTGGAGTCTTTAGGTCGCAGAAACCTTTATCAGCTGGACCGTGGCTTTCCCACAAGGGCCCTGGGTTTGTTCCTCAATAACTGCAGGCTCCCCAAATAGCAACATGTGTTACACTTCCTCTATCAAGGACAAAACGAACTAAGAAAAAGGATAGGGCCCAACATTAGCTCAGCTTTGCTAAGCTGTTAGGAATGATTGTTTTTGAACGATTATCATCTTTCTAAGTTTTCTTTCAAAGAAAGTAGAAGTCTCTTGGGTTTGTTATTTAAAATGTTTGAGGCCTGGTATTTCATAGTTGTGAAAGTGTTATGTAACACATGCAAAATGATTTATAGATCTTTGAACTATACAACTGTAAAACACATGTTCTCTCTATTTTTAGAAAAATAATCCTGCCGTAGTAATTATAGGCAACAATGGAAAGATCCAATATGATCATCAAAAGTAAGTGTGTTTTTGTTTGTTGTTTCATTATGCCTAATTTCAGCTTCTTAAAAACCTTATAAAAGATTTCACATCGAATATTTCCTAATGTAAGGTTCTTCTTTTTTCTTGTGATGTGTTTTGGTAACTTGTCAGCTCTTATTTTAATGTGGTTCTGTTCTGCTGTCTTCCAGTTTTCAAACATTAAAACTGTACAGCACTTGCTTGGCAAGCCACTGACCTAACTTCAATCCCCTGTACCCCAGATGGTATCCCATGCAATGTCAAGAGTTATTCCTGAGCATAGAGCCAGGAGTAACCCCAGAACTCATCTAAGTGTTCCCCACCCCCCACCCCCAAATGATATTGAGAGGTCAGGGAAGTGGTTGAAAGGATAGAGTGCATTCCTACCAGGTACAAGGCCCTTCGTTTAATCTCCAGGCCCTCCTGTCCTCTCCCTTACACCCCACCGCCCCCCAGCAACACCTGGACTAAGCCTGGTACTCCTGGGCCTTCCTGCCTAGCTGAGCACCTGCTGGACACAGAACCCTCAGGAAGCTCATTAAAACATGTGTTTTCATTTAACCTAAAACTGCATCATTTAAAACTCATGAGACATTGCTGGATGTCATTAGGTGACTAGTTTTTTGGGTGTTTTATTTTTGTTTGTTTTAGCTATTATTGTTCTTTAATCTCTATTAAAAAGGATCTTTCACAAAGTCCCAGACCGTGATCAGACTCCTAATAAGTAGTGTAGGCCATGCAGCATAGCTTTAGTTGAAGTACCTTGCCTACAACTGAGCTGATGTGGCTTGTATCCAGGTCTACCACTGTGAACCTATGAGCCCATTAGGGTCCTGCCTTTCTGGATTTTGCACACGCTATGGGAGGAATTACTCACCCTCCATGAACTGTAAGGGAAAGAAGGACTTGTCTGTTTCTGGGTCACTGTTTTCTGCCCTGGTGGCTCAGCACAGCTGTCATGGTGGCCCTTGGAAAAATAGAGATTCGGTGGCCTCCACTTTGGGGCTTTGTTTTGGGGAGGGTTTGGTATGAGGCTGGCAGTCTTCCCTTCTGTTATCTCTGAGGGCTTCCGGTTCTGCTTTAAGGAAGAGGCTGGTGCCTGGTGTGTCTTGTGGAAGATTGAACTGTCCCTTGCAGCAGCTCGGGACAAAGTACTCACGGGCCAGTTTTCTGTGTCAACGAAGAGACTTCAAGCGGCTCTCAGCTTTCTTGTGATTCTGTCCTCTGTGTTTTTCCGGACAGCAGGCCACTAATGCACTTCCTGCTTGTCTTTCTCTCCCTCGTGCTGCAGTGACGGTGCTAGTCAGGCTCTAGCAAGTTGCCAGAGGGACTTTCGAAATAAACCCTACCCTGTCCGGGCAAAGATCACGTACTACCAGAAAACGCTGACGGTAAGGACCAGCCCGCCTCGGGCCAGCAATGACTCTATGCAGAGTCTTTGATTTGGACAGCCCTTGTGGGTGTGGATCTGGTTCGGCCCACTTCCTGGCCCAGAGCAGAAATGGCTTTGAGCTGGACATCAAGGTGACAAGCTGTAAACCCTTACAGTAGGTCTGCTCAGAACAGTCAGTGTGTTATTTCTTGCCATGTGCCACTCAGGCTTTCAGGCTCCAAAGGGATAAAGCAAAGTTGGTTGGCTGTAGGAACGTCATCGTATCATATGCATCATATTCCTGTGCTGGGGGCTGGGAGACGCTACAGCTCTGGGCAGCTCTGGGCCCTGAAGAGAATCCAGAAGAGAGGGGCCAGGTCAGGTTCAGGCTCTAGGGTTGTCAAGTGAGAGGCTGATAAGGGGGAGAGAATCCCTAAATGGGTGCCTTGCAGGGACCTGATGGGGATCAGGCCTTGGGGCCAGACAGCAGTGGAGTGGTTGGGAGAGGCGGAGGTTTGGTTCTACTTGAGGGTAGAGAGATGGAAGGAAATGAGGTGGGGGCCTCCAGTCCAGAATCTCGGGGGTCCTCAGCCTGAACCAGCAAGCTGTGTAGGATGCTGATATTGGGGTTACAGATTTTCTCCTCTCCCCCCCCCCCAAAGCCACAGAAAAGGGGAAGAAACATTAATGGGACCTGCTAGCTTTGGCTCTCTGATCCCTTCAGCCTGAGCTATTGAAAACTTTTTTATTCAAAAACTTTTCAGAATGAGTTCCTTGCACAGTTGGGCAAAAATAATATTCTTTTTTTAATTTATCTTTATTTAAACACCGTGATTACAAATATAATTGTAGTTGTATGATTATAGTCATGTAAAGAACACCCCCCTTCACCAGTGCAGGATTTCCACCAATTTCCCAGATCTACCTACTCCCCACCCACCCACACCTGTACTCGAGACAAGCTTTCTTTTTCCCTCATTCATTCACTTCGTTATGATAGTTTTCAGTGTAGTTATTTCTCTAACTGCACTTATCACTCTATGTGGTGAGCTTCATGTCATTAGCTGTACCTACATGGGAAGATGGGGGGAAGTAAGGGTTGGGACTGAGGTAGTGAAATATTAGAAATGAGCTTTGTAGGGTAGTATCAAGGTCACAATACAAGATTGATATTATGGATATATAGAATATATGCATACAATACTATCAATATGAAAACAAGGAGAAAAATTTCCACTGACTGTCCCAACATAAACCAGTGCTAGAATGGCCTGCCCTCCTCCCAGAGCTCATTCCCATTAGTGTAGGGAGAGGTAGGGGGAAAGCCTGTTGACCCCTATAGAGTCCAACTAGACCGGCGCCCAGGGAAGGCCTGAAGTCCAGGGGAGAAAAACCCTATACCTGGCAAGAGTTGGTCTCCAGAATCAAGGAGGAAACTGGAAGCCAGATGTCTGCCCGCCCTCCTCCCCATGCACCTCCCACCTAGAGCATGGAGGGATGGGGGAAGCCTGAGGACCACTAAGAGTCCACCTGAACCCACTTCTGGCCATCTGAGCTGGCACCCAGGGAAGGCCTGGAGTCAGGGGAAAAAGACAAAGACGGCTGGGGGCCTGCCAAGCCTCTCAGCACTCCTCAGGCTAGGGATAAGGGCCCCGGTATGGGGCCTCCCCAAACCCTATACCTGGCAAGAGCTAGCTGTTTCCTACTTTTTAGATTATTAGAGGAGCCATCTTGATTTCTGTAAATATGGGGGTGTACTGCAAAATTACTCCATTGATAAGGCTGTAGATTGCTTCTTACAATGTGCAGAAATGGAATTCAGGGGTTACAATATAAGCAATGCCACGGAGCGAAGCAGAGCGGCCTCGGCCGCGCTTTTTGGGTGTGGTTCCTGGAGAGATTATAGTCCTTGGTGTCTGTAGGCTGGTTGAGCAGAAAAGAGGCAGAGAGCATGGCCGCTGTTCTTTATAAGTCTCTGGAATCCCCATCACAAGGCAGGAATTGGCCCCACATTCGTTGGGTGGGGACATCTTACCAGGTGTGGGTCCTGGAGAGCCTGGGTGTCTGTAGGCTGGCTCAGCAGAAAAGAGGCAGAGAGCATGGTCGATGTTCCTTATAAGTCTCTGGGTTCCCAATCAGAGGGCCGGAATTGGCCCCACCTTCGTTGGGCGGGGACATCTTACCAGGTGTGGGTCCTGGAGAGATTATAGTCCTTTTCTTGCAGAAAAGAGCCAAAAATAATATTCTTAAGTGCAGCTGTTTATAAAAAATAAAATAAAAAAAAAAAAACAACTCAAAACCCAAATCTTTTCTGTTAAATTGGGAGAAGGCGGGTGGCCCTGTGACACAGGATTGTTCGAGCAGGTGCAGGCACCATCGAACTCTCTTCGTTCCTACTCTACCACGTCCCAGTACAAAGCACAGCTGCAGAATGTGTCTTTCTTCCTCAGGTGATGGTGAACAACGGCTTCACACCAGACAGAAACGACTATGAATTTTGTGCCAAGGTGGAAAACATGATCATCCCGGCACAGGGGCACTTTGGAGTATCGGCTGCCACCGGGGGTCTTGCAGGTAAACTTTGCTCTCCTTTTGGGCCACAAGTTGCTCTGGAGCTGAATCCCACCCTCTGCTCTCTGATATGTGGGAGCTTCCTCTTCTCTGGGCCCCTTGTTTTTCTGAGTATTCAGAGCCCCAGCAAGTATGCAAGGGACAACTGCAGCCAAGTCGATCAATTGTAAGAGTATTTCACTGCTGTTTTCCAAGTGAAGGAAACATGTTTGGGGGGTGGGCCACACCCAGGAGCATTTAGGAGTTACTCCCTGCTCTGTGCTCAGAAATCACTCCTGGTAGGCTCAGGGGACCATAGGGGATGGCCAGGATTATATCCAGGTTGGCCACATAGAAGGCAAACGCTTTCCCCGCTGTAAAGGAAACATTTTCAGAACTGAACGGGAACAACCCAAACACCTCAACCAAAGGAGCAATAAAGGATTTGGTAAGGTACATAGACTAGAGTAGAGCTCACATTTTGCTTCAACATGCATGGAATTGGAACAGTTACCTATACATGGAAAATAAAAGGGACAGAGAAGGGAGTCAGATCAGAGGCGGGGAGCCTTTCTTCTGCCCTGAGCCATGTGGTATTTGTAGCATCATTTGTTGGCCACCCCCTAACCCCCATGTCTGTCTCATCATCAGGCCAGATCAGATTCCAGGGTTCCACAGGTCTTCTCCAGCCAGCCAGACAGATGCTGAGACATTCTCAGTAGAACAGTGAGTTGAGGCTAAGTGAGGGGAAAGGGACCGAGGTCCACTGGTGGGGGTTTTGGGAGAGTAGCTCTGAAAGCAGAGAGCCTTGATTTCAACCTAAACAGAAACTGATATACTGAAGTCCTGGCTGTTGATGGTTAATTGTCAAGTGTTTTAGGATCCCAGGAGCTGTCAGGTGCTTTGGTAGGCTGAGGAAATAATATTAGAGTGAAATTTTAAATAAGAGGGGCTGGAGTGATAGAACAGTGGGTAGGGCATTTTCTTGTACATGGCTGACCCAGGTTTGATCACCAGCATTCCATATGGTTCCCCAAACCCTCTGAGTGCTGAGTGCAGAGCCAGAAGTAACCAGGCATGTTCCAAAAAAACAAAACATATACATACTATTCTTGCCTTGCATACAGTGATAAACTTATTCCATTTTAATATTGGTTAATGTGCTAGATTATATTTTTTAAATTATTTTTATGAACATGAATTGGTTTTTACAAGAACATGGGAAAGAGGGAAGAGATTGAATTGACAGGTGTGCACGTTTGAGTGTGTGCTCAATCTTGAATTAAAGCATTTTCTACACTTTTTTGGTTCATTTTGTTTTCATTTGGGGGTCATACCTAGTGGAGCTCAGGGTTTACTCCTGGTCTACTGGGGAATCATACAGGATGCTGGGATCAAGCCCAGGTTAACCATGTGTAAGGCAAGTGTCCCTTCCCTCTGGATGCCACTCTGGCATCTAGGCTGTTCTAAAGGTGACATCGCCCGCAAGGTGACCCAGGAAGGACTTGCCTTGGATTTCTGGCTCCTGGAGTCTTTGGTACTTCTCTGCTGCCCTGTGTTTTTTTTCCTGCACATGATCTGGCCTGTCTTAAAGTTAGTTTTTCTCCTGGCTTCAAATGGACCTGTAGAAGTTGTTACCCAGGAAAATGAGTTGGTCTCACTCTATCGCTAAGAGCTTAAAGGTTTGAACTGTCAGTCCCTGTAAGCAGTTTGAAACTGAGTATTTTTTCTTTACTGGCACGGAGGTGAAATCCTACTGTCTGCCATGTTTGTGTGCATCACTGTATTCTCTAATCAGTTGCTTTGGAAATGGAGATCTGCCAGTAGTGGCAGATCAAATCAGTGGGTCAAATCAGGACTTTGTAGTAGGGCAGAGAAGGCAGAGACATACATAACACAAAAGTAAGATGAAGGGCTAGGGAAATTGCTCAATGGCTAGGCATATGCCTTATTTGTGAGAGACCTGGGTACCATCCCCAGAGCCTTTGTCACAGCAAAAAGAAGAAAGAAAAAAATAGGCAGAAAATTCTGAGTGCAGAAAAAGATCAAGGACAAGATTCAGGGATACATGAAGCATAGAATTCCTTTCTAATTTCATTGCATCATCTTCCATGAAGGAGCTTTATGGATAGTCCAGGAGTACTTGTTGCCAGGACCAGAGATTTAGGCTTTTGAACCTCTGTTTATCCACTATTTGCCTAGTCAGATGTTTAAGCAAATCAATGGAATTTTGTCACTAAGTTTAAAGAGCATCGCTGTTGGTCATCAAATTAGAGTTTCTTTTTATTATTTCCCTGAACTATACATAGTGATAAAGTAGATAAAGTAAATCCATGACCATAAAAATCATGTTAGCAGGGCCTAGAGCAGTAGGATAGCAGGCAAGGAACTTGCCTTGTATGCAGGAAATCCCCAGGTTCAATTCCCTGCATCTCATATACGGTTCCCTGAGCACTACTGGGTGTAACTCCTGAGTGCCAGAAGTAATCCCTAAGCACAGCTGGGTGTAACACACACACACACACACACACACACACACACACAAAATAAGGGGGACTTTTTCTGACATTTTCCTTTGGTTTTTTTCACACACACACACACAAAATCAGGGGGACTTTTTCTGACATTTTCCTTTTGTTTTTTCACACACACACACACACACACTACACACACACACACACACACAATCAGGGAGACTTTTTCTAACATTTTCCTTTGTTTTTATTTTTTTTTTCAGATGACCATGATGTCCTTTCTTTTCTGACCTTTCAACTGATGGAGCCTGGCAAAGAACTGGTAAGGACACACCCTGGAAAGGTTGATGAGAGCAGTTGGTCTTCACAAGGGGTATCAAAAGTGTGGCTGAATGCTGGGGATGTTCCTGGTGTGCGCACACATACACTCACTCAGCCACTCCTGATGTTCGAAATGCTGGCAAGAGTGTGGACTGGGTCTGGGCTGAGGGAGAAATCATATCTACCTACATAATCCATCAGTTGCCAGTGAAGAGCAAATTGAGGTCTTTATGTTCTTTCTTTCTTTTTTACTTTATTTTTTGTAACGATCTATTCCTAAACTACCCAAAAGCCAATACCAGATAAAGAAATCTCAGAAAAAGAAAAAGAAAAGTACCAGGAGGAATTTGAGCACTTCCAGCAGGAGTTGGATAAAAAGAAGGAGGAATTCCAGAAGGACCATCCTGACCTCCAGGGACACCCAGGTGAGAGAGAGAGAGAGAGAGAGAGAGAGAGAGAGAGAGAGAGAGAGAGAGAGAGAGAGACACACACACACACACACACACACACACGACTCTTACCCCCACACACCCCTGGGGTGATAAGTGCTGTGAGAACAGGACACCCAGGTGAGAGAGAGAGAGAGACACACACACACACACACACACACACACACACACACACACACACACACACACACACACACACACACACACACACACACACACATGACTCTCACCCCCATACACCCCTGGGGTGATAAGTGCTGTGAGAACAGGACTTTTGTATCATTGCCAGATGGGCAGGTGCTCTGCTTCGAGGCCAGACCCCAGCCCAGAGCAAGGGTTTCCTTTTGGGTCACAGTGCAAAGGCAGTGGCGGGGACTCAATCAGTTTTGCTGAGGGAAACCCCAGGCTTTCTCCCTCAGAGTCTCCTAGCTCTGCTCAGGGATCAGTGCTCCAGGGTCTCTGTGTGGTGCCGGGGATTGAACCGGATCAGCCACACATGACAAGCATCTACCTGTTGTGTTGTTGCTCCAGCCTCAGTTCCTCTTCAAGTCAAGCCCTACCTTCCTGAGCCCCTTGACACACCTCAATCGTGACGTCTGCACTAGCAATTGGGTGGGCTCAGCACTGAGGTAGAATCACACAGGAGGACAGGGAGGTGACAAGAAGCAGACCCCGATTGCCACCAGAAATGGCAAAGCCAGTAATACTCCATGCTTGAGCTCACTACTACGGGCTGACCTCACCCCTGTGTAAGGGATATTCTGAGCACTTTACTCACACACAGTGATTCAGAATCTACATGCTTTATCTATATGATTTTATTTTGTCTTGGGATGGGTTTGGGGCCACACCTCCTGGTACTCAGAAGCTGTTTTGAGCTCTGCTCAAGAGTGACCCTGGTGGTGCTCAGGGACTATCTACAGAGCTGGGGCTGAGAACCGGAGTCGTCACTGGGCAGAGGGTGCTAGGCAAGCACCAGCCTCCTGCTCATTCTCACTAGCCCTCTCATCCCTTTTGTTTATTGTTGCTCTTCAGCTGAGGAAATCTATGAGTCAGTGGGAGACCGGGAGCTGAGACAAGTCTTCGAAGGCCAGAACCGCATCCACCTTGAAATCAAGCAACTGAACCGACAGCTCGACATGATTCTAGACGAACAGCGAAGATACGTTTCTTCCCTGACTGAGGAGATCTCCAAGAGAGGGGCAGGGCCCCCCGGGCAGCCTGGACAGGTACAGCCTCTGCTTTGCTTTGTGCCAGTTGGAGGAGGGAAGGGAGGATGAAGGGGAGCCCTGGGCTGTTTCCCTGAGGGAATACACCTCCCGAGTGACTTAGTTTCTTCCCCACCACTCACCCCCTCCAGCTCTCTCAGCAAAACCTGGACACTGTTGTCAATGCGCAGCACGAGATTCTGAGACAAGTCAACGAGATCAAGTAAGTCTCATGGAGTCACGGCCAGTAGGCTGAGAGGTCAGGTGGGAGCACGCATGAGGCCCTGAATTGTGTCCCTAAAGACACACTGCCCCCCACAGCCCCCTACATCACTGGGTGATGTCACTGGGTGGGTGTTGCTTCATCACCCCCCACAGCTGTCTGGGTTCCAGCTGCTCTGCATCACCAGGCCAGAGCACCAGCCCATTGGGCTCCTTGTTGAGTGGCATGTGAAGAGATCTCACACCACTACTGCCTCCACCACCACCACCAAGCATGGCCGGGAGGCATCTTCCCCCCTACAGAAAAGCGATGTCTGAGTGTTGGTGATTGTCTCCCTGAAAGCTAGGACTTGCCTAGCTTGGCAACGTAGTCTCTATAAGTTGACATTTTCAGAGTGGCAGATGTTCCTCTATTTTAGAAAATAGTGTTTTCAAAATGAAGCCACGGAATTTGCCTATACTTGGATGGATATGGCGACTATTTTGTTGTTTGAAATAATTCAGAGGGAGAGAGATAAGCACAGATAAACTCATCTCTGGTATTTAAGAAAAATAAAAGACAGTATAGTAATAATACCCAGAGACAGTAAAGATGAGGGCTGAAAAGACCAGTCATGAAATGAAGCCTACCACACAAAGAGTGGTAAGTGCGGTTAGAAAAACAGCTACGCTAACAACTACCATGACAGTGATAGAGAAATACAATTTTTTTCTCGAAGATAGGCAGGAGAGATGGGGAAGAAGGAAATGGATACATTGGTGGTGGGAACTGGTGAAGAGGGGTGGGCATTTTATGGCTGAAACCCAATTATGAACAAGTTTGTAATGATGGTGCTTAAAGGAATTACTTTCATTAAAAAAAAAGGAAATAAGTGGTTTCAGAAACCCTTTAGTGTCCCAAAGAAAATGGGTCTGCACCAGTTGCTTAGCAACCAGAGATGTTCTTGTAGTTGTAATACGAGGGTATGTGAGGTGACATTTTAAGGACTCTGAAAGGTAGTAGGGGAACAGACACAGTGGGGAGACCGCAGCACACATGTGCACACATATACGCACACATACTCACAACCCAAGAGCAGAGTGGGCTTTTGAAGGAAATGTGCTCTACCTCATTTTCATTGCATCAGCTGGGACAGAAAATACTGTGATATGAATGATTCGCTTGGGCAAGTGACTGACAGCTTTAAAGGCCTAGCCAAGAGAAACAGGTGAAAACGTTCCATTTTCTTAAACTCATTTTGGGGCATGACCCAACCCATTACAAATTTTGACTAACAAAAATTTGACTCAGTTCTCTAGGACTAGAAATGGAAATCAGATTAGGTCAGGTCAGTCAGAAGGCAATGATACTTAACACCAAGAGATTAAAAGCACCTAATTCATAACTGCAAATTTTCTTTTGGTTTTGTTCTTAGACATTTTAAAGAGCCTTGAGTAGTAAGCCATAGTTGAAATATTTCTCATGCCAAACGAATGGGTAATCTTCCTTAGAAATTGGATCAGGGAGTATAATTTTGAAAACTTTATTCTAATCCAATTTTAGACTTCAGATGTTGCCAAAGATGTAGGTTTTTCTAAGCATCTCACCCAGCTTCAGTGGGAAGGAACCGCGTTGCCCTGATGTAGAGGATCCAGTTTACTGTGCACAGAGAGCGGCTTCAGATCCTTTTCTCAGGCCCAGGGAAGTGAATAGTGGTCAAGTCTTTGCCTGGGCTTCTGTGGCCCTACATTCCATCCCTGGCACCCAAAACATTTTTTCCTTTTTGGTTTGGGGCCTTATTTGGGGCCTTACTCAAGGCCTGAAATTGGAGCCAGCCAAGTTTCATGTGTAGGATCTCTTCAGGGTCAGTGTTTTGTTTAGATCAGATGAATCCTGAGTGTGAGTTGAGTAGCTTCCTTTTGCACATGCACAATCAACATGGCCGTGGTTTCAGCAGCGGTCTAAACTGGTTACCTAAACTCTGGCAATTCGTTTTTTTTTTTGAGATTTTTCGGTGGTGGAGCGGTATAGTGCTCTGATGGTGAAGTCACGGACTTTGTTTATCAGAACTGAAATCGTTAGTACTATTAGAACTGTGTTACTCAACAACAAAAGTAAATGTTAAAGAAATGCTGTGGACCAAAAAGAGACCCTTGGGCTGGGGATAGGCTTTGTGTGCAGGTTCATCTCCAGCGTACCAGGTATGGGTATCGCCCCCAGCATCTCGGGAGTGAGTCCACAGCCTGGAGTCAGGACTGAGCACCCTTCTCAAGTGTGGTCCGGAAACAATTTCCCAGATGCCTTCATCAGAGAGCAGGGTGGTTGGGGAGCAGAGCAATAGCACAGTGGGGAGGCATTTGCCTTGCCATATGGCCGACCCAGGTTCAATCCCCAGTATTCCATATGATCTTCCCAGAGCCTGCCAACAGTAATTTCTGAGTGCAGAGCCAGGAGTAGCCCCTGAGTGCCACTGGGTGTGACACAGAAACAGTTTTTTTAAAAAATAGGCAGTTTGTGCATTTCATGGTGCTTAGATGTTTTTATTGCTTGTAGAACTCAAATACCATTGAAAATCCTTTCTTAGGTACTTAATATTCAGCATGATAAGACATTTGTGTGTAATCAACTTTAAGGGGGTCAGGGGGTAGGGAGAGAAAGAGTGAATTTGAATCTGCTTTTGTTCTAAGCTCCTTGCTGTCTATTACCCTCATGCTTCACAAACACACCTGCATAGGCCATGCTGGGCCTTATGCAAACCGGGCCACTTCCCCTGGTTCTAACGAGGGCCTCTAACATTTCAGGAACACCATGAGCGAGACCATTAGGCTGGTGAGTGGTATCCAGCATCCAGGGTCTGCGGGAGGTGTATACGAGACGACACAGCACTTCAATGACATCAAGGAGCACCTTCATGTGGTGAAACGTGACATCGACCACCTGGTGCAGCGTTCTGCTGTAAGCCCGGCTCTCACTTCCTTCGGGAGGGGGGGGATGTTGCTGAGCATTGTCACCCTGTGTCCCGGCTCCCTTTTCACACCCAGAGAGCCTTCCTCCATGTGACCACACAAGAGCCTGTCCCACCAAGAAGGTTTCTGTGGCTACTTGAATAGAAGATTTTCTTATTAGTTGCTATTCTAGTTGGTGATATTCTTAGACTTTTAAAATTCTAAATTGTTCTCCATAACTTTTCTTTTTTGAAAATATATCTGAGGGGACCCGAGTGATAGCACAGTGGATAGGACTTTTTCCTTGCATGTGGCCTGCCTGGGTTTGATCTCCAGCATCTCATATGGTCCCCTGAGCCTACCTGGAATGATTCCTGAGCACAGAGCCAGGAGTAACCAACCCCTAAGCATCACCAGATGTGGCCCAAATACCAAAAGAAAGAAAGTATGTCTGAGGCCAAAGAGAGCGAGTACAGTGGAGAGGGGCATTTGCTTTGGCACATGGCAAACCCAAGTTCACGGCAAACCCAGGTTCAATCCCCAGCACTGCAAAGGTTTTTTTCATCTATCTCCTCTTCTCTCCTATCTCCTCTCATCTCTTCACACTCTCTCTCTCCATCTTCTCCTCTCTTCTCTCTCTCTCTCTCTCTCTCTCTCTCTCCCTCTCCCTCTCCCTCTCTCTCTCTCTCTCTCCTCTCCCTCTCCCTCTCCCTCTCCCTCCCTCCCTCCTTTCTATCTCTCTCTCCACTCTCTCCACTCTCTCCACTCTCTCTCTCCACTCTTAAAAAAAAAACTTGGAAGGAGTAAACACAGCACACAGCCCAGAGCACTTCTACAGCAGGAGCGCCGTTTGTGGGGAGAATTAGTATATTCTGGAACTTTGCTTCGAGTTAAAATATAGTTTGCAAAGTAAAAAGCTCTTCTTACTGAGGCCGGAGAGATAGCTTGGAGGTAAGGCGTTTGCCTTGCATGCAGAAGGACAGTTGTTCGAATCCCGGCATCCCATATGGTCCCCTGAGCCTGCCAGGAGCGATTTCTAAGCGTAGAGCCAGGAGTAACCTGAGGGCTGCCAGATGTGACCCAAAAACAAAAACAAAAAAGCTCTACTTACTGGAAGAAAAGCAAAGCAGAAGTCAGAATCACCCACACTACTGCATCTCAGTCCTGGTAGCTGTGATTACATCCTAGTCAACTGTGAGTGTGGACAGGACCTGTCCTTTCGTCCCTGATCTGTGTCCTTCAACGCCACAAGACCCTTGTCACTGCCAAGGATCTCAATGGGACCAAGTCAGCACAGTTACTAGTGTTGGCTTCTCTTCCTGAAGCTTCAGTGGTGACAGTTTCAGGGAGCAAAAGAGACACAGATGGGAGGATGAATTCAAAGTAGTAGCATTTGCATTGACCACCATGAGTTTGACGAATATTTTGCCATTGTTTCCCTTTTTTATGTAGTCATTTCTTAAATCTGTATTTGACTAGGAATAACAACATATATCTAAGTGTAACTGTATATTTAGCCAGGGTTCATAGAAAGTCCATTTTGCATTCCAGCCAGCGAACGAAAGACCCAAGTGCCCAGAACTCCCGCCGTTTCCATCCTGCTTATCAACGATACACTTTGTCATCTTTGTAGTGGTACAGACAGTGTTATTCATTGGCTATATCATGTATAGGTGAGTGTCTCTGAATACTGGGCCCATCTTTGGTCAGCCTGGGTGTAACTTGGAATGTTCAGGGAAATTGTCTTTATCCACTTAGGAACTTCCAGTATCTATAAAATTAGGTTTCTGTGGAAGCACACCGTGTAGCACTCTGATGGAGCAGTAGAAAGACAAATAGTTATTTTCGACCTCACTGCTATAGCCTATCTTCATTTTAAGCGATCCCATGACTGTAATATAGAGGACTACTTTCATAATTGTTTCTCTCTGTGTGTTTCTCTCTCTAGGTCTCAACAAGAAGCAGCTGCCAAAAAATTCTTTTGACCGCCATTTTTCATGTGTGCACCATGTATGTATGTTTGTACAAAATGTCTTGTGAGGGAATTTAAGTATTTAAATTGCTTCATAGCCTAAATTATTACATCTTGTATAAAATAACTGTTAAAACGTTGATTTACAGTAAGAATAAACCTTAAAGACAACCACATGTAAATTTGTGTATAGTACATAAATGTATTTAAATGTACGTGAATTTCTGGCCAGTAGGATCCAGCCACTGGGCAGAATATTAAGAAACAGGAGGTTAAGAGAGGTGTGACCCCTGGCTGTCAATATGACATTGGACTCGCTGATGTGGGTGCTTTTTCTAGGTGACGCCCACATCTTGTCCTCTTGCTCCCCCCCACCAAGTATGATGTCCAGCATCCCCTCTATCCAAATTATTTTTTTAGCCACAGTCTTTTTTTGAAGGTTCAAGTTTCCTGCTCGTTAAGACTCAAATGCCCATCCTCTGATGCCCATCAAAGTCCAAGATTATTTTGTCTAAGAGCTTTCAGGTTTGGATGATGGGCTCTTGAGTGTTAAGCATTGTGTGTGTGTGTGTGTGTGTGTGTGTGTGTGTGTGTGTGTGTGTGTGTGTGTGTGTGTGTGTGTGTGTGTGTGTTTGATTCCCCCCCCCCCTCCATCTGATTATCAGTGCTGTATTTCACTTTTAAAGGAATATCGGAGAGGAAACTGCGAACTGCTCTTCACCTGAGAAATAGGTCAGGTACCCCTCTAAGAAAGGGTTTTCTGGATGATGTGTGCATGACGACTCAGCACCCTGGGTCTTAGTCCAGTGGGTTGTTTCATACCTGGGAAATAATTTTTATGGCATCTTGGCATTTTGCGGGCCTTGTTTTTCCTGTGTGGAGCATTGTGCCAGTTTCCTGAGAGTCTGGAACTTTCCGTGGGGCTCTGCTTTCTTTTAATTCTTCCTGACACCTTCTCTTGTCATGCTGCAGCTCTCAGAATCAAGGAGGATATCTTAGAATCTGCACCAAGATTTTTAAGGCAAAATTTGAGAATATGAAAATTCATCCTTGGAATTTTTTCGCTTAATGCCTGGGACTAGGGAAGCTGTGGATTGCTCAGTAGTCAGCTTAGCCCAGATCTGGCTGGCTAGAAGAGTCAGCACCTTCGTGTATAGGAGTCAGAAAGTCAGGCTCTAAAACAGTCTTTAGTAAAGCTTAAAGTTTGTCTCTACCCTTGATACAGACTTTTGTGCTGGCTTCAGAATGCTCTTTGAGGGGAACAAAGCAGCATCTGTTTTGCATGCACCTAATCCAGGTTTGATCCCCGACATTCCATATGGTCCCCTGAGCCTGCCAGGACTGATTTCTGAGCACAGAGCCAGGAGTTCCATGAGGTGTGGCCCCAAAACAAAACAAAAAAATATCCTTTGACTTGAGTTGATGTCTTTTTTTTTTTTTTTTGCTTTTGCTTTAGAGTTTAGGAAGTTCCTTTTTTTTTTTTTTTAAATAAACTCCTCTCCATAAATTTGCTCTCAAACGTCATTTGCACATTAGGTTTAACTACCTGCTAGTCTTCCCAAAGCTTCCAAGTGACTAACTGCAGTGTTGCAATATCTCACAAGGTAGATCTCTGTGTGCAATCTGTCCCCGCTTTGCTTTTTTTTCCTGGCACTTACCTAAATAGGGAGGGAGAATGTTCTTATAATGGCCACTCTCTCTCCGTGACTTCCATGTAGAAAAAATGCATCACTCACTTCCCTCCGTACTGCTGAGTCTTTGAAATTTGTGTTTCAAACACGGCCTCCTCCCCAGAGTTTATGATCACTGTTAGGTCATGAGAAAGGGAGGAGGGCAGGGGAGTTGTGCCTTCCGAGGAATGCAGGACATGATCTTGCTGTGATCCCAGTTTGAGATTGAAGCCGTGGCCTCGAGGATGAGGGTGGCAGAACTGTGCATGGTCACTGTACAGGCCTCATTCAGAGGCATGGCCCACAAGTCAGCAGCCTTAGGAAGGACCAGGCACACGAATCTCTCCCTTTTTTTTCTCTTGTGCAGCTGTTTTTGGAATCACTCAGTAGAGCAGTTTGCACAGGATGCTGTTTATTTTTCTCCAAAATCATTGACTTCCATTTTTTTTTTTTTAAGAAAAATGCTTGTCCTGTGGGGAAAAATAAATCACTGCCAGGATTCTGTCCTCTCTCTTTCTGTGCTCTTTTCTATAATTGGATTTGTTAATTTCTCTCACACCAGCAAGTATTTATAGGTGCCTTGGATTATAACAAAAAAAAAAAAGTTGATTTTTAATTTTTTAATGTAAAAAAATTGTGTTTTATGATGTTATTGATGCCACTTTGAGAAAGAAATAGGTAATAACATTCTTTACTGTGCTTGTTTGTGTTCTAATTGTGTAAATGTTCTGATTCACTTAAAACTTCATTCTGAAGCCATAAACCATGAACAGTACTTTGTATTAGAGGGATCTTAGTGTTTCACAAGTCAAGCTGTGCTTGTTAAGTATAGTGGTTCCAGGGCCCAGATAGTTCAGTGGGCAGAGTGTCTCGCTTACACATGGCCTACCTGGGTTCTATTCCTATTACCCTCAGATGGTTCCTCAAGTACCGTCAGGAGGAAGCCCTGAGTGCAGAACCAGGAATAAGCTCTGAGCACTGCCAGGAGTGATCCCTAAGAGATGAACCAGCAGTGCTCCCTGAGTGTAGAAGTGGGAGTAAGCCCGAACATCACCAGGAATGAGCCCTGAGCACAGGTGTGTCCCAAAAAGTCAGAAAGAATTTGAGTTCTAGGACTCCATTGCAAACAACCAGCCTAGAACTTACGTGGGGGAGCTAAAGAGGTACATTCCAGAAAGCCTGAGTCAGCAGGCCCCTGGCATAGGAATGTTTAGACAACCACTAACATGGGAAGTGAAAAAAAAAAAGTGTTTTTTGATGGTTTCAAGCCACGCTGAGTACAGTGAAACGTTTCGTTGTCAGTAATATTAGCAAACATGCACTAATTCTGCTCGATTTGATGCGTTCATAAAACTGTTCTTTTTAAAAGAAAGACTCTTGCTTTCTTAGCAGCAACAGTCAAAACCCAGACCATTGTCTGCCTGTAATTCTTGTTGTTCTTGGAAAACAGTTGATGACTTGGAACTGACAAATTCCAGCGCCTGAATTAACTGTGGCAACACCCATCTCCAGGTCTTCCTGCATAAGCATGTAGCTTTCCTGTTTGTGATTTGTGTGACTTTTTTTTATCTGATACTTGTACTTTTTGATAACTTGGGGCAAACACATTACTTGAATAAGGACTGCCTAACATACTGCATTGCAGAAATACAATTTTTATATGTGAAGAACATAGATGACCAATTGTGAATATCCAGATGCTATGATCTTTTCCTGTCCACATGCTCGTTGATAGATGGTGAACAAACGATTCTATTGGGGATGTTTATTTATGAGCACTAATGTAAAATCACTGAAAACTTTTCAGATCTGTGTGCTGCCTGTTTAATATATTGCATTTGAGGTCTAAAAAGAGTTTTCTATTCATTATCTATTTCAATTAGATAACCTATTTGTCAAGTATTGGTTGTTTTTTTTTTTTCCGGTTGTTACTTGATGCTAGCTGGAATTTTTAAAATGACATTGATCTTCTTCAAATAAAGAAATATTTTAGTAAATTTATTTTCTTTATTGATCTCTGGTAGTTCTATATTTCTGAAGTCTTATCTTGATCATTATCATGTCCTTGTCTCAATCCAGGGTGGGGGCTGTCCAGGGGGGGTGCGTCTACCTGTCAACATGCAGGCATGGAAAAAGAAGTAAGAAAAGTCATGAAAAAATGCAAAAATAAAATGGTTGAATGTTTTTGCCTTTAATTTGCCAAACATTGGTAAAGTGGGTATCCATAGCCATTTCTGTGGCAATTTTTAAAGCTTTTATTATCTTCTCAGAAAGTAACTTTTAATGGAACTGTCTGATTCAAAGAGACTGTTGTTTTGAGGAAAAAATAGGGCTATAGTATCAGATAACTAACTCTGGATTCGAGTCTCAGCCTTCTTGGTGGCTTAATGCCATTGAGACAGACTCAGGAGAATGTGTGAGCAGCCAGAGAAATAGTCCAGTGGGTAGGGCACTTACCTTGCATGTAGCTACCCAGGTTTTGATCCCCAGCGATCCATGTGGATCCCAAGTACCACCAGAAGTGATCCCTGAGTGCAGAGCCAGGATTAAGTCCTGAGCATCATTAGGTGTAATTCAAAAACAAGTCTGTTAAGCAGCTTCAGGATATAGTAGACACCCTTCCATAGATTCGCAGGAATCCTGGTAACATTAAGGTAAAGCATTAGAATTAAAAGGTCAGGCTCAGAGGAAACATGTAGCAGGCTGAGGAATTTGTATCTCTGGAGCACTGGACACTGTTGGGGAATGTGTCGTACACTGGCCAAACACGGAAGCTTTGGTATCTTTTCTAGTAATGGGGGAGCTTTTGCTAAGATGAACGCCTAATTCCGTTTCACAAGCCTTGCAGTCTGGCTTATCCAGCTCCAAAGGTGTACACCTTCTATATGGCAGCAGAAGGAGGCCATTGTAATAACCAGGAGTCAAAGTTGGAAAAAACTCAGTTCCATATTCAGTGGGACTTCTGGGGAGACAATGAGAAAACTCGTTTCAGCAGGCTAGAGATAGTTCAGTAAGTGTCCTGTCACTGCCACCAATTAGGCTTCACTGATACTTGACTGTTCACACGAATATAAACTTGACTGTGTGCACGCACACGCATATAAACACACACACACACACACACACACACACACACGGGAAAGGTCTGGATGAGAGGAGGCTGGTCTACACACACACACACACACACACACACACACACACGAATATAAACTTGACTGTGTGCGCGCACACGCATATAAACACACACACACACACACACGGGAAAGGTCTGGATGAGAGGAGGCTGGTCTACACACACACACACACACACACACACCCGGGAAAGGTCTGGATGAGAGGAGGCTGGTCTCCAAATTGGCTTCATAGCTGAAAATCGACATCCTCACCCACTAGTCACAAACTTCCAATAAAACAGGAAATTCATAATGAACTTTGCAATACTATGACATCATAAAAGGGCTTTTCTAGTATTGTGAGCTTTAGGGGTTCTTCAGGGATGCCAGTGATTTAATCCAGATCTATGAAGTCCAAAGTGAGTTCAGGGGTTACACTCACTGATGGCTCCTGCAGACTGGCCTTTTCTTTGGGAAAATAAAGTCAGTATTCCAAACAGTATCTGTATGTACTGGGTAATAGAAACAGGCTAAAAGATTTTGCTTTGTTACATATGAAATACTATAAACTTTGATTGAAAACACTTTTCACTGGAGATTAAAAACCCTTCTCACTGGAGATGAACCAGCATAAGTGAACAATCACCAAAATGGTTGGACCTGTTTGAAGCTCAAGCTAAGGTGTCTAGAGTTCAAAATGAAACTAAGATCAAAGAACAAACTTCACTCTAAGTCTTGGTGCCTTTCAAATCACAACCATTTAGGGGCCTGATAGATCAGCAGGTAGAGCACTTGCACCTGGCCAACTTGGGTTCCATCCCAGGCATCCCATATGATGCCCTGAGCCTGCTAGAAGGGATTCCTGAGTTAAAGAGCCAGGAGTAACCCTTGAGCACCACTGGGTGTGTCCCCCAAATAAACAAACAAAAACCCAGCAAATCAAGACCACTTAAACAAGTGTTTTTCAACCTTTTTTCCACTATGGCCTTGCAGACCTCCTTCCTGTCTCCCAAATGTCCTACCAGTTGGCCCTCCTGTCCCACACCATAATCCCTCCTTTAGGCAGTTGTCACTTACTTTGGAATTCCTGGGAAGGATCACTAGGAAGCCATTTATGGGCCCTAGTGGAGAAATTAAGTTAACCAAATTTTGTATTGACTTGAAAAGGGAAATTGTGTCCTAAAGTAGATAAAACACACATTCTCGGTCAAAATCTAGTTTAGCTCTTTTGTTTGGGGCCACACCCAATGATGCTCAGGGACTACTGACTTGAAGCTGAGAGGTACTGACTGTGCTCTGGAGACTGGGTGGAACTAAAGATTAGCTTGGACTTCCTGTGCATTTTTGATCTTTCCAGCCCTGTGGTTCAAACCCCTGGGTTCAATCACTTACCCCAGTGCAGTAGTTCTTCCTAAGAGAGAAAACCAAAGGTGATGCCCTCCAGAAATAAGAAACTAGGGTTTGAGTGAGCTTGGAAAGTTCTATCTGATAAGGCTCCCTTGACAACCAAAGTTTGAGTCAGAGTATCCCTTGACAGCCAGGGTTTGAATCAAGAATATCCCTAGACAACCAAAGTTGAGCCAGGAAAGTCAGTGATTAATTAAGACATCTATACAATGAAATGATTATACTGTGACTGCTTGTGATTTCTAGATAAACTGCTTGAAGATGTGACTCGGGTTCCTTGTCAAGAATCCCTTAGTTGGGTGAGGCTGGAACCCCGGCTAACCGAATAAACTCCCTTTTCCATCTTGCATTATTGGAGGTGGTCTCTGACTCTCAAACGCCTTTTGGGGTGTCAACTCAGACTCTAACAAAGTGTGATGAAGGAAGACTTCCAGAAGTCTCTGGCCCGCAACTAGGTACTTAGGCCAGGACACCTTCTCCACCGAACTGCAGAGAAGACAAGCAAAGCCAAGAGACCTTGGAGGCCAGTAAAAGAAAGGGATGAATCAGGAAGTTTCTGCTCACTGAGCCTTCCAGGTTGGCACCACTTGGGCTCAGCTTTCAACAGCTGACTCAAGAGGCTAGAATGAGGCAATCCATTCTAGGCAATCCATGCTAGGCTTCTCAGCAGGCAGCTGGGATGAATTTCAGGGCAACACTTTTTCAAAAGAAATTTATTAAGATCGGGCCCGAAGAGATAGCACAGTGGTGTTTGCCTTGCAAGCAGCCGATCCAGGACCTAAGGAGGTTGGTTCGAATCCCGGTGTCCCATATGGTCCCCTGTGCCTGCCAGGATCTATTTCTGAGCAGACAGCCAGGAGTAACCCCTGAGCACCGCTGGGTGTGCCCAAAAACAAAAACAAACAAACAAACAAAAACAAAACAAAACAAAAGAAATTTACTATGATCAGGGACTAAGGTTGCAATCCTGTTTTAAGTTTATCATGTTGGCAGGATACACTCATCAAAGTGCCCACAGTCCTCCACCCTGCCCCTAAATCTATGTCACCTCTAGTCTGACCTTTCTCTGCCCACCACCCCAGACTATTCACTGATATGCACGCCCTGAACCACTACCCAGGTGGTCCAGTCCCTCCACCAAACTACTGAGTTACTTCTACTTTTGGTCCTCCTTTTCCTCCTCCCTTATCTTCCCTGACGTTGGTTGTCAGGTCTCTACCACAGTGACCTCAATGTGTTGTCTGTTCATTGACAGTGTCCAGCCCCTTGATTTGTCTCTGTCTATACCACTGATGACCCCAGTGGAGCCCTTGCACTGAGGAGTTAAATTTGGAAGCAAGTCAGGCAAAGGGCCGGTAGCTCCGGATTTCCTCTCCTGAAATGAGGTTTAGTGTCTTAATGCTGGAAGGTCTGCAGCGAGCAGCTGTGCTTAAGTTATCAGAGCCATCTGCTGCTCTTGGGGTGCTGGAGATCTAATCAGCTCAAGGCCCCCACATCACTCTGGCTCAGGCCCTCGGTCAGGTGAGGTGGCACTGAGACCTTGGCATTCCAGGTATCGTTGTTGGCTTTATTCTGTTTTTTCTCTTTGTTGCTATTTGTGTCTGAGATTTGGTTCTTTTGTGGGGCAGGAAGAGGCCAAATTATGGCTTTCTTTATGAAAAAGATGATAAGCGACCAGGTAAAGAATTTAGGGTTCGGGGGCAGCTCTGAAGAAACAAAAGAAGAAGGAGGTTCCTCAGATCCAGCAGCAGCACAAGGCATGACCAGAGAGGAGTATGAAGAATACCAGAAGCAAGTGATTGAGGAGAAGTGAGTACTGATGGGGCATTTCCTTCACTTTTTTAGAGCAAAAAATACAACCCTGTCTGTCTGTCTACACACACACACACACACACACACACACACACACACACACACACACAAAATGTGGCCTAACCCTTTCTAACCTGTCATAATATAAATGACCTTAGTTTAACTCTTTAGATGAAAATTTTTGAGCTTAATTTTCTTTGCTGTCTTATCAAAATGCATCCTTTCAACAAATTTTTCATGCTGTAAAGAGATCAGATGTTAGACCTGGATGAGAGCCTTGAAAAAAGATGCAGTAGAACCTTCTGGATTGTATGTGTGCAGAGGAAAGCTGAGAAAGCACAGCTGGATACTCTTTTTATAAGACTTGGCTTCACAGACAAACCTCTCTTGCCTTGCACATGTGAGGTTCTGAGTTCAATCTCCAGCACCTAAACAAACCAAAATGAATGAATGAATGAATGAATGAATAAATAAATAAATAAATAAAAGTGAAGGTTTGGCTTCTCAAAGACTGTGAATAAAGTTACACACTGTTTATTATGAAAGTTTTAAAGATGCAAGAAAGTTTCAGAGCATCATGAATACACATGAAAACCTAGAGCCTAAAGTGGATATTAATACAATGCCCTATTGCTAAAAGGAGTGACTCTCTGAAAGAAAAATAAGCTTTTTCTTCTAAGTAAATGACTATCACATTATGATACTTTATCTCTAAATACTTGAGCCATCTGCCTGAAAAAAAAAAAGGATATTCTCTTGGATAAATACAATACAATAAACATAAGCTATTGCTAACATTATCATTGGGTGTTATGGAATATGTGAATATCACCAACAACTTTTGCCTGCCAAATTATCAAAGTTAATCTCTCTGGAGCTTCTTCAAGCTTTAAGTAGAACTGATGTAAGAGCTCTCAAAGAATCAAATAAGAATGGAAGCTTCTGGCCTGAAATTTAATGATTATCAGGGTTACAAAAGGGGAGTATTTCTTTTTGACCACATGAGCATTTTACTAATGGCCAATGAGATAATAGTTGCCTAAATCCGATTGCTAAGATGATTATAGGTGAAAAGGTTCAAGACCTAAAGGAAGGAATGTCAAAGTACTCCAGTGAATGAAAATCTCTTATATTGTTCGTTAACCAAAAGGGATTGTGCCTGACTTGGCAATGCATTTAAGTCAGTTAAAAAGGTGGGGTGGGGGCTGAGTGATGTATAGCAGTAGGATGTCTGCTTTGCATGAGGCTGATCCAGGTTCAATCCCTGGCATCCCATATGGTCCCCTTATCACTGCCAGGAATAATTCCTGAATGCACAGAAGCAACTGAGAGCACTGCTGGGTATTACCCCTCCCCCCAAAAAGGGAAATGCAGCTCCTAATATGATATTGTTTTCTAGGTAACACACCTTGGATATGCAGCTAATTGGTGAGTTTGGCCCATGGCAAGCATGTACTAAGGATATAGAACTAGAACAGCATTCCCCAAAGGCCTCTGCACCAGTGGGCTCATCAAGGAAAAGAAAGAAAAAATTAGAGTATGTCTAAGTAATAGTTCTGGTCACAGATACAGCATCTGTTGAGTTAACAGATGTCCTCATTTTCCTTAATCTTATCTCCTTTATTTGGAGAGATCAAATACCCAAATGCCCAAATGGCCAAATGGTATATAGTCAACCAGTGAGTTGTATTGTGTGCCAAGAGCTCAGCACTCTGTATGTGTGTGTGAGAGAGAGGGGGGAGGGTAAGGTGAGATGATATATTTACACAATCAGGAAATTTAATAAATAGCAGGACAATGGAAACAGCTTGCTCCTTCCTAAAGTATAAAGATCTGTCTTCCAGTCCTCTGGTTTCTTTCCAGGAGCCTTACCACCTAGATGGAACAATAAAGCAAAGGGAGGGGCAAGTCACAGCACAAACAAATGAAGAGAGAACAGATAGGGGCTAGAGTATGTATAGTCAGGTGCAAATGTGATGGACAGCTCACCCTCAAATTCTTTCAACCCTGTTGTCACATAATGAGACCATGACAGGAAGAGGGTCTATGTGTGAAGCCTGAGTCCTGGCCCTCTCAAGCTCTTTCTAAGCATGATGAGTGGTAGAGCCTCTGGGATCCCAAGCACTAGAGCTCTCAGTTGGTATCTGATAATGTCTTGCCTTGGTCAGTCTGCAAGGCAGCGATTTCAAACTCTGGCAACAGAAACTAAGGCCGCCACTTGAACATGGAAATTGAATTTATTTTAGTGCAAATAACGCTTTGTGCTAAAATGCCCTTGACTTTACTAACCTATATTCAAAAGCCCCAATGTCCCTCAGATAACATGATCAGACTCAGAGTCACCCTGTGGCTCTTCTATCACTGTCCTTTCCTTTCTCTCACATTGTTCAGTCCTTCCTTGGCCACCGACTTATTTCTCACTCAGACCATGTGGTCATGCAAAATGGTGGCTCACAATTTCCAAGTTCCTCTGGTCCATGCTCCAGTCACTTCCCCAGTTTCTGTCTCAGTTTTAATGCCAAATTCCCAAAGAGTAAAGTTCATTTCTGGCTTGGTTCAGCCCAATGCAACTAGAAGAATAGGTGGAACTACACCAATTCAGCACTTCTGTGGTTACTGGAAGGAACGGTTCAGGCAAACCAAGGGTGTGTGTCGGTGGCATTCACATGAGCTAGAGAGCCCATTCCAGTCCACTCAGGCTGTTCTCAGAGCCTTGTGGAAACCTGCCCTCCTTGTATGAAAGCCCCACAAAGAGTAACGTCCCATGTGCCACCTAAGAATCCCTGACCTGATGTTGTGCCCTGTTTGAATTGGCACCAAAATTACTCAAGAAGTTGGCAAAGGTAGTTTTCCCCTCTCCCACCCCAAGAATCCTGGCCTCAGCAAGCCAGTGTTCTTAGTAACAATTCTAAGTATTCTGGCCCAGATGGCAGTGGGAACAGCATAGGGTGAGTGAGCCCCTGCCATTTCCCACAGCCAAGCTATCCTTGGGGTATCAGGTCTGTGCTCAGTAGAGACGACAGACAGGCAGAAAGTCTATGAGTGTATTTGTGAGGGCTGGGGGGGTGCCCTATCCCTCTGAGTGCCCAGCAGGTACGTATATCCTTCTGAGTGCCCAGCAGGACGATTCCAGAAATGGTTCTTGAGAAGGTGGACTGGAATGTGACCATTGTTTCTCTCATCCTTTCTTCTATATTTTTTGCTTTCAGGATAGAAAAGGAAGCCGCTGCATTCACTCAAAGAAAGGCCGAGAGGGCCTGCCTCCGAGTCTTCACCTTAGATGACAAGTACAGACCTCCCAAAGGTAAGACACCTTCAACTCAGTGGAAGAACATCCCCTGGTAGTCATACTCCATAAAAAGATAGCCTGGTTAATAAGAGGCCCATGCTCATGGACACACAACACACACATGTGTGTGTGTGTGTGTGTGTGTTTTCTCCACACACATGAGTGCATTTTTGTTTGTCTTCATTTTCTTTCTGCCTTCATGAAGACCACACCTGGCTGTGCTCAAGGCTTACACTTGGTTCTGCACTTAGGGGTCATTCCTGGAAGGTTTGAGTTTCAGGGATACAAACCTGGTTGACACCGCCTTGCCAGACAAGAGTCCTATCTGCTCTGCTATCTCTGGCCATTTGTCTTCATCATACTTGTGGCATTAGGCACACCAACCTAGCACCTCTGCATGTATGTTTCCTGGCAACCTCTAGCTCCAGCTCTTCCCTCTCCTCCCCACTCACATCATGAGAAGAGGACATAAGTCACTTTTCTTTGTGGGTGTTGCATACATGATTTCCTGCATGCAAAGCAAGTGCCCAGTGCTGACCTTCCACCCAGCCCATACATTGTTAATGACACTAACCAGTGTGTCTGGAACCTTTCTGGTGGCCTCCCTTCGCCTCAAATAAAGTTTATCTCATGGTCCCTGAGTGCATGTCTCCTACAGGTTCTTCCTAACCTCAAATGTTCTGTTCTCCCTGGCCCTAGCCTAACAAAGCATCTGATGGCTTATGAATGCCATGTGTGCACACAACACAGACATGTCCACACACACAACCACACACATACCCCCAACATAGACACATAGACACTCCCAATGTAACCTTCCCAACAATGGACACAGATAAACACACACATCAATATAAACACTCCTCATGCGCACATTTACACACACACCAACCACAAATACAACCCCCCACATGCCTCAAACACATAGACACCCCCCCCATGCACACTCACACCCACAGGACACACACACAGACATCCACACACACACACACACACACACACACACACACACACACCACACCACACACTGGATGAAGCTGCCCTGGGGGAGAAAAACTTTCCTGTCCCAGAAGAATAAAAAGCCCAGAAACAGCAGAAGGAACACTATGCCCAAAGAGGGGTCAGAAAGAGATTTTTCAGGAAAGGATGTGACTGAGTTTCACACTAGACTTCCCAATGTCAAGTCCCACTTATCTTTATAATTCAGTATACAAATGATTTCTCATCAACAAGAGGAAGCCAGACCTTTGAAATAAGACCACATTCCTCTTTCCAAAAACAGACCTGTGTGTGGCCCTGTCCCTGGGCAGTGTGAAATGCATCCGTGAGTCAGGCCAAGTTAATGGCTGCCAAATGAGGCAGCCCCTGCTGAACTGGACCTAGGAGCCACACCTGCTGCGTGTTCTGTGGGGGTTAAGGGCATCATTCACTCATACATTTAGAATAAAGAAGCAGCTAAAAGAAGACCCAAGCCTGGGACTTAGGAGCAGGTTTTCATTAGAGGCTCCATGGGCCTGAATTCAATACATGCCTCTCAGGAGCTGGCCAGGCCTGGAGCCCTCTTCAGACCCCACAGGCTCTATCTCTTTCCCTCCCTCTCCTCAGCCCAGGACCCCTATTCTCTACTCCTTCTCTGCACATTCCTGAAGCCTGAGGCTCCCCTTCAGAAGAAAACACGGAAATTTAGAGCAGGAAACAACTTAGGGGGGCATCACATAGCACTGAATCCCTAGCCAGCCCTGGGGTCCAGGGGTGTACTTTTCCTTCTTGCTTGTGTATCCTCAGGGCCTCATTTTTCTGCACCCTCAGGACTTTACTTTTTAAGCCACCACAGGGCCGCCTTTGGGAATGAGCACTTCCCTGTGCTATTTGAACAGCAGGCGCTAGAATATTCCCACCCCTCATGCTCTCACACCACCCCAGAAACCCATGTCTGGAATGGACTGAGTAGACCGACACCTGTTCTCAACCTCATGCTAGCTGTCAGGGCCCAGGCTCTCCGGCAACCACCCTCCCTCTCTACCATCATCTGGGGGAGGGAGTGTGCAGAGCGTTGGAGCACATGCCAAACATTCAGGAGTCATAGGTCCATCCCCACCACCTGGAGCACAGAGCTGGGAGTATTATCCCCTGAGCACCAATAAGTGTGACCCAAGACCCAAATGGCAATACCTATTGCCTGGAGCCAGTATGATAACACAATGGGTAGGGCATTTGCCTTGCACACAGCCAATCCAGGTTCGACACCAGCATCCCATGTGGTCCCTTGAGCACCACCAGGAGAGATTCCTAAGTGCAGAGATCAGGGAGTAGCCTTGAGCACTGCCAGATGAGACTCAAAAACCAAAGTAGAACAATTGTTGCCTGTCCTGGCCATGCCAGGCACAGAACCCTGGAGCTATTTCTCAGGAGTGAGACCAGGCCACTGGCCTTATTCTGCTTCATAAGAGATTTATGGGAGCCCCTATAGGGTGGGGAGAAAGGAACCTGCCTTCAGAGCAACTGTTCAGAACAAAAGCTGTGTCTGTTGACCCTGACTCCCTTTATCTGGCCTCAGAACTCACACTGTGGACAAAGCTGATTCATCCCCTTTACTTTAGGGGGTCTTTCTGATTATATACCCCAGAACCCCACTGCCCCTAAGCTTCATACCACCGAAGAGACCATGGAATGCCCGTCTCATCTCTACAGGCCAGCACCGCACAAGGGGAGTGTTATTTAAGTCATGCCATCTGGCTCAAGACCATAGTCATTCATCTACAACTCCATCACTGGGCTCCTGGAGACTAAGTATAGATGAAGGAAATAGGCAAAGGCACATTTGCCGAGGATCACAAACCTTGTGCTTGCTTCTGTATCCATTTGACTGGGAGATTCCTAATTCTAGATTCCTTCTTGGTGTCCATGACTATTTAAGACAATGGAGGAGAAGGACCAGAGCAATAGCACAGAGGGGAGGGTGTTTGCCTTGCAGGTGGCTTAAGAACTCTGATTCAATCTTAGGCATCCTGTAGGTTCCCCCGAGCACTGCCAGGAGTGGTTCATGAGCACAGACCCAGGAGTAACCTCTGAACATAACCTGTTGTGACCCAATTGCCCACCCCAAAGCAAATGATAAGGGAGGAGAGAGGGCATGGGGTGGGAGGAAGTCTTTGCCTTGACTGTGGACATTCAGTGGCACCTCATTTGGTTCCCCTAGCCTCACCATGAGTGATCCTTGAGCATTAAGGCCACAAGTAAGCCCTGAGGACCACCTGAAATGACACCCCACACACACACACACCACAATAAAAGAGATAATGGATAAGTTTATCTCAGGTATGACACAGGAAAAGCCAGTTTGTCACGAGCCAAGTTGTCTGCATCCAGAGTTCTGGAGCCTGTGGGTGAGAGTGGAGTGGGCTTCAGAGAGCAGCCATGGCATGTTCTTAGGCTGCTTAAATCCAGGGCAATCATTGCTGGCCGTTTTGGTTACAAATCTACTTAAAAAGCAGCCATCAAAATGGATTCTAGTCAGCCAGCATAAAAATAATGAGCTCTTAACGGCATTAAGCAATATCCCCAACTGATCAGATTTTCTAGAAATGAGAAGACCTCAGAAAGAAAACCTCTCAGAACAAAACTGAGCCTCTGAGGTCCCTAATTCTGTGCTGGCTCACCTCTCTCCCTCCGTCATTCATTGACTGGGTCATATGTTCACACAGGCCAGCTTTTTGGCATGATGCCTGCCTATGTGCCTTCCAGTTGTTTCCAGTCCAAGAGGTAGGTGAAGGGATAGGAGCCCATTTCTAGGGGCTGTAGTGTGCTTGGTGTGGGGGCTGTTAGTTAGGGGAACAAGAGTGTCAGAAAGGTCTTTCATCAATGCATAGATGGCCAGAATGGGCTTAATTTCCCGGATGTCAGTTGTCAGAAACAGGAAGTCTGAAAGAGCCTCGTGGTTCTCCTACATAAGATCCCCCAGCAGGTGGGAAGGGGAGCTGGTTCCTGTCTTTTGGTCACTTGTACTGTCCGGATCTTCAAAGGGCCCTTGTCTTCCAGCCACATCTCACTGCCTTTGCCTTCTCTGTCCCTTTGAGCCTGAACATGAATGACACCAGCTCCCTTGAACATCAGAGCTGGAGCTACGTATCATTCACTGAGCTCATAAACAGAAGAGTAATGCACCAAGCTGGGTTTCAAACCCAGGTGATGTAGAGGCCCCTTCTGCTGAGTGGCATCAGGCTTGTCCGTGAGAAGACACTTGCCGTGACCCATCCTGCCTGGCTGGGTCCTTCATAAGGAGTCGAGCTGACGAGGCCAATGCCCAGCTAGTTCTGAAAGCCTCACTTCCATTCTTTGGCCTCTCACTAGTCCACGTCCATTGTTCCTGGCCTAATTTTCAGTTGCCACCAGCTCAGTGGCCCCCAGGGGAAACTAGTACATTGAGAGACGAATCAGCTGAGGGGCTGGAACTGGTTCTCCTAGAAGGCCGGTCACCCCTCTAGCACTGGCTGGACACTAGACAGTTGGGGTACTGCCAAATTAGGAGCACCCTTCCCTCCTCTGGCCACACTTCTACTCAAGCTAACTTTGTTTTGTTTTATTTCATTTGGCAGCAGAACCTGAGTAGAGCGTGTGTGTGTGTGTGTGTGTGTGTGTGTGTGTGTGTGTGTGTGTGCGTGTGCGCGTGTGTGTGCACACGTGTGCGTGTGTGTGTGTCCTGTGTGGTGTCTGTGTGTGTATGTTTGAGAGGGGCATAAATTATTGCTTCCCACATGGTCTCAAGAGGTCCAGGCAATGCAGTGTTGCTCAGGCCCTGTGGTGCTGGGGTCAGATGGTTCACCTTAGTGATGTTTGGTGTCCTTGAGGTACCAGAATCTGGGTCAGCCATATGCAAGGCATGTAACTTATCCCCTGCCTCTCCTTCTGTTCCACACTTTTTGGGGTAGGAGGTCACATCCAGATGTGTTTAGGGCTTTCTTCTGGCTCTGCCCTTAGAGATCACTCCTGATGAGCTCAGAGTATAGTATGGGATGCCAGGGATCAAACCGAGGTCAGCCATGTGCAAAGCAAATGTCCTCCCCACTGTACCATTACTCCTGCCCCACAGTGCTCTCTCATCATCGTCTGGCTGTCCAGGGTTCCAAATTCACTGCCTGAGGCCTGGGGTCTGGGGTCTGCTTGGCCTCTGGCCAGCCTTGTCCAGGTACATGAGCAGCTGCACATGCTTCCCCAAGTTTGTGGCCAGGAGACCTGCCAGAAGTCATCTTCTGGATCCCCTAAATGTTAGGATGGGTCTGAGCAAGGTAAAGAAAAGCTGATGCCTCTAAGCTGCTTCTATTCAGAATTGAGGGTCAGACCTCGCTTATAACAGTGCCTGGGAGTAGAAGGCAGGGGCCACCCCACGTTAGAAGTCAGTTGTCCACAGCGGGCAGATACCTGGTGACCAGATGTGGGTGGGGTTTTTTGTTCTGAGGAGCTGCTGATTGGTGGAGTATGTAACTCACTCAACAAGTCTATCACCAATAAGTAACCATGGGCGAGTTAAGGAGGAGAGAATCTTCCAGGCTAAGAATCACACTCAGGGAGGTCAAGCCATCGCCTAGGGCCACCTAGCCTGATTCGAAGCTATGAGGGTCCCTGACAAGGCTCATGGGCTCCTCCATATTCCCAACATGCAGAGGGTGCTTCATGGTTTTAGATAGGGATTTATGTGCATTGTGTGTGCTTCCCACGTGCTCTCCCTCTTAGCCACATCTCTGCCCTTAAAGCAGAGATCAAAGAATTCCAATAAGAGTAGGAGGCATGAAGAATGAAGCTTGGGAGAAGAAAGACCATCAGGTTTCTCCAAACCACAGAATCCAGACACTCCCTACCCCTTTCCCCAAAGATGGAGCCCTAGAAAGACTGAGTGTGTCCAGTTGAAGAACAAGCCAGGGACAGCAGCAGCGTGACACTGACCAGAGAACTCCAGTGACAGCTTTTCATAAGAGCATCAGATAATGACCTGTGTGAACATGGTGGGACTGAAGCAGTGCTGGGAACTCATAGAGACAGGCCAATGGGAAGAGGACCAGCATGGAACTAGAATGAGAATATGCCTTTGTACATGTGACATCATGAAACAGGAAGACATAGCAACAAGAAAGTACATGTAGTCAAGTTTTGAAAGAAAGAATCTCTAATACCACACAATGGGTGAGAGGCTAGTGGTTTCCCACATGATTTACCAAGAGACTAACCCTGAGGCTCATCAAAATTCACAAATCATGAACATTTGAGAAAACAGAAAAGATATATACCTATACTGGATATTTATTGGCCAACTCAAGTATGGGCAGGCAGAATAAGCCAAAGCAAATGGGACCATTACTAACTCCAGAGAAAAACAAAACCAAAAAGCTGCTTTAAAGAAATATAATCCCAGTATACTGTGTAATCCACTTGTGAAGATTTACTTGGTTATAATAAAGTAAACACTAAATATTGATCTCATTGAAACGAGGCCCTCAAAGAGTTGAGG
>NC_064857.1:70419956-70554956 GCF_024139225.1 Suncus etruscus | reverse complement strand
TGACCTGTGCTGTTTGTTTGTACTTGGTGCTGTGTGTGCTGAGTGCCCGTTCTAGCCCTTTCTAGCCCCTTCTAGCCTTAGGGTCTCACTCACATAGGGATCTCAGTGCTGAGGTTTGCACCTCCTGGCGTGATTCTCAGTATCTAGCACTGCAGCCCAAGCCTGTGTGCCAGCTCCATTCCTCCTCCCAGGCCCTTGAGTCCCACAACACCTGACCTGCCCCTATGTGCTCCCTCTCTCCGCAGAGTGAGATGGATGAGAACCAGATCCATATGGCTGGAGACCAAGTGGACTTGCCTGAAGATCTTCAGAAGATGGTGGATGAGGATCAAGAAGAGGAGGAGGACAAGAACTCAATTCTCAGGCAGTTACAGAGTCTTCAAAACATGGACTTAGACACCATGAAGGAGAAGGCGCAGGCCACCATCACAGAAATGAGGCAGACTGCGGAGCAGAAGTGTTCCGTGATGTGAGCACACATGGTGGGGGTGGGGGAAGGTTAGCTGGGGGTGGAGGTGCCCTCTGACCTGCAGACAATGCTCTGACAGTGACAGTGTAGACTGCTGTGGTGAATACACTGAGAAAAACCATGCTAGGGCTGGAGCAGTAGCACAGTAGATAGGGCACATATCTTGCTTGTGAAAGTCCCAGGTTCGATCCCTGGCATCCCATATGGTTCCCCAAGCATCACCAGGAGTGATTTCTGAATGTAGAACCAGGAGTAAGCCCTGAGCACTACCGAGTGTGGCCAAAATTTTTTTTAAATAGAATAATAAAAACAAGCCAGATCAATGGCACAGTGGGTAGGGTGTTTGCCTTGCACACGGCCAACTCAGGACCAACCCAGGAATGATTTATGAGTGTAGAACCAGAAATAACCCCTGAGAGTAACCCTTAAACACGGCCGAATGTGTAGCCCCTCAAATATAAATAAAATCGACACACTTCTAGTCTTTTGTATATGACTTCAAGTTTTTTAATTTTGAAAGTCTGGTTCTGTCTGTCCTGTATCACTGACCCTGGGGCCTGTGCTGCCCACACCATGCTGGCATCCATTTATGAGTCTTAGTGTCTAGAACTTGTGTGTAATTCAGCTCACCGGCTGCTTTGGTTTCTCTCTGCACCAGTCCTGAATCAAATCATCTAGTTTTTGTTTTTGCCATCTGACTCATTTCACTTCAGTAATGTCCTCTAGGGGCCAGGAGATGGTACAGTGATTAGGGTACATGTGTAATTTGTGTCCAACCCAGGTATGATATGCATACGCCCTAAGTATTACCTGGTCTCCCAGACATGGCCAAGTACAGCCCTAGAGATGCCCAGATACCACCTAGACAGTCCAGGAAACCTCCACCACAGCCTCAAACCCTGCACTGAACCACACGTCCTGTTGGCAGAGACTCAATTGAACCGCATGCCCTGTTGGCTGAGACTCCAGTCAATTATCTCAAGCTCCTCAACAGCATCCACCACGCCACTAGAGGGCACTAGCTAAGAGCTGGTCTCCTTAAACCTTTTACTCCCATCAGTTTCCAAAAACGCATGAAGAAGAATGGGAAGGGAGGTGGTAACTGACTGTATGCCAGTCTGTCATCAGAAATATATTTTAAAATAAATATATAGGACTTGTTTCTTTTCTTTCTTTTTTGTTTTGGGGTTTGTTTGTTTTGTTTGTTTTGGGGGGCCATACCTGGTGGTTCAGGATTTACTCCTAACTCTACACCAGTGCTTCTCAAATAGTGGGGCACGCCCATGGTGGGGGGGTGCAAGGCTCCATAAAGGGGGGCACGTTTAACCTCAGTAAACACTGTCATAACAAGTTAAGCCCTGTGTTTATGTCTCTGTATGTCTCTGGAGCTGAGAGTTGCTGTGTCCAGCTTCAAACCCCGCTTCGAAAAGCTATGCATTGCAAAACGTGCTCATTGTAGCCATTAATCCAGACATCACCTCTGATTAAAAAATCAACTCAAATTATTTTATATATTTTTGTTTTGCAGGTTTAAGTTTTATTTTTTAATAAAGATACTATTTACAGTTGTGGGGGGGGGCGGGAAAATGTTTTATTCTTCCTAGTGGGGTATGACAGAAAATAACTGAGAAGCACTGCTCTACACTCAGGAAATACTCCTGTGCTCAGAGGACCACATAAAATGCTAGGGATTGAACCTGGTCAGAGGCATGCAAGACAAGTGGTCTATCCACTGTGCTATCTCTCTGTTCTGCTTCTTTTCTTAATGATGTATTTTGGAAAGGTCTAAATTAGTGGTTTAAATATTATGGAGTTGCAGGGAAAAATTGTGGGCACTGTGATGGTGCTGAAGGTGCAGTGACTTTGCACATCTAAACTAGGAATATGTACACTATTATAACAAAGTTCCCTATACTACAACACAAATTAAAGAAAATGCAATATTCTGGTTGTTTCTGTGTTCTAAGAAGCTTGTTTATTCAAGAATGTAGTTTTCTGTATTTTGTTGTAGAAATTTTACTATTTTAACCTATGTTTAATCCAGTTATCTATGTTAGTTGGTTTAGCTTCAATTGTGTAGGGTAAAGTTCAGAAATATCTGAAAAAGAACCAGAGACACTGCCCAATGGGCTCAAGGCATGTGCTTTGTGTCATGTGCTTTGCATCATGAAGCCTGGGTTCGATCTCAGCACCTCATTGTTCCTGAGAACCCAGCTAGAATTGACCTTAAAGCAAAAAGTACCCCCCACAAAGCCTATCTGCTTCATTATGGTATTGCTCTGCTTTGGTGTGTTTGTCAAAACCCAACTTGGGAGGGGCACAAGTGGGTTTGAAGATGTACAGCACTGCACAAGGTCTATGAGGAGAGAGAGTGAAAGAGACAGTGAGAGTGAGAGAGAGGAAGAGGGAGAGAGAGAGAGAGAGTGAAAGAGACAGTGAGAGTGAGAGAGAGGAAGAGGGAGAGAGAGAGAGAGAGAGAGAGAGAGAGAGAGAGAGAGAGAGAGAGAGAGAGAGAGAGAGAGATGGGTCGCTGCTGTGCTCTGATCTGCTGTCACTGAGCGATCAGCATCGTGCATCATTTCCAAGAACTCCATGCGCTGAGCCAAGGCCAGTCTCCTGCTTTAGATCTTGGCCCATCATTGTGGCCAGTGCAAGCACTGGGGCAGGTTGGGTGAGCCTTGAGAGGATACCACCATGTGCAAAGTGATCAACACTCATCCTCACCCCTCATTTCTTCAGCCAGCAACCCTCAGGCTTTCCAGTACCTTGATTCTGACTGTTCCAGGAAGCTCCTCGAAGTGGACCCAACTAGAACTTTGCCCTTTCTGGTTTTGTTTATTTGTTTGGGGGCCACACCCAGAGATGCACAGGGCTTGATCCTCAGTCTGCATTCAGGAGTTATTCCTGGCTGGCTCATGGAACCAGAGATGCCAGAGATCTAACTTTTGTCAGGCAAATGCAAGGCAAGTGCCTTCCCTGCTGTCCTATTGCTCCAGCCCTGTCCATGCCCTTTCCTGAACAGCTTATTTCACTGAGTGTGAGACCATCCAGTTCATCCACATAACAGCCTGTATTAGTTCTATCTTTCTTTCTAGAGCTGAGTGATATTCCACTGGACATGAAAAACCATTGTTTTGTTTTCCCACTCAGCTTTCTGCATATTGATTTGGGTCCATCTTGGGTACAACACCATGATAAACATGAGTGTGTGTCAGTCCCTACTTTGGATTTTTTTTTTGGGCGGGTCACAACGATTTGATGCTCAGGTGTTACTCCTGCTCAGAAATTGTCTCTGGCTTGGGGGTACCATATGGAACACCAGGAGATTGAACCACGGTTCATCCTAGGCTAGCACTTGCAAGGCAGATGCCTTACCTCTAGTGCCAAGTCTCCAGCCCCTGGACTTTATTTTTTATTTTTTGTTTTTTTGGGCCACACCCATTTGATGCTCAGGGGTTACTCCTGGCTAAGTGCTCAGAAATTGCCCCTGGCTTGAGGGGACCGTATGGGACACTGAGGGATCGAACCTCGGTCCTTCCTTGGCTAGCACTTGCAAGGCAAACACCTTACCTCTAGCGCCACCTCTCCGGCCCCTGGACTTTATTTTTAATGAAAGTGTATGGAATTTTATCCAGAAGTGAAATGCTGGATCATACTCAGTTTTTTATCTCACTTAGAAAGAGCAACAGTAAAGGGCAATTATTGGGGGTGTGGAAGTGGGTTGGGGCCATATGAGTGAGTACTCTGAGGCTATTCCTGGCTCTTTGCTCAGAGGATTGGTTAAGCTTGGTGTTGATTAGGTGGTGCCAGGGATTTAAATTGGGCCAGCTGTATGCCAGGCAAACAACTTAATCCTTGTATTATCTTTATTTCTTGTTTCAAAGACCTGTGTGCATTTCCAAGTAGTATTCCTTTATTTTTATGCTAATTTTTTATTTAAAGAAAATGCATCACATGGTTGACATAGTTGACTATAGTATATTTGTTTCCAGATAAATGAAAATAAAGTTGTTGGAAAAATATAAAAGGATACAAAGAAAATGGAGGAAAAGAAAAAAAGAAACAAGATAAAATAGAGTAGCAAGCACATTTGTGAAAATTACTGTATCTCCAATGAAGTCATTAATACAATGGCAGAAGGTTTACTAAGCTCTTATTATTAGCAGTCCATTCTGTTAAATTGGGGTATTCCTTAAGAGATGATAGTATCAAAAATTAAGTTTCTTGAAAAAAGAAATAAAATACAAAGCACTATTTCTGATACTATGACTTTTAAGGGCACTTACTCATCTGACAGGCCTCTCAGAATAAGGAAAACATGGGGGTGGGTACTCATACTCACTCCAAAGGCCCCAAAGCTGGCATACCTGAAACATAATCAGATTGGTGTCCAAGCAGGGAATCATAGAGGGTCGCAGTGATGAGACTAAGCCAATGGGAAATAGTGATTTTGGGTGATGGAGGTAGCAAGCATGGCTTCAGCAGGGTGGGGGCTTAGCCCACCCTCTCCTCCCAAGATGACTAATTTTGTGCTGCTTGAGCCTGTATATCCATGATCATTCATGGCTCAGTTTACATCTCATTCGAGAAAAGTATGAGTCTATAGAGCTGTTCTGGTTTGAGCATGCCAATTGCATTTGTGGGCATTGTTCCAAGAGTATTCCTTTATAGTACATTCCTTGAAAGCACAAGGCAATAAGCTTGGCATTTAAATGAAGACTTGGTAGGGAGCTTACTAATGCCCTAATGAAATCTCCAGGAGCCTAAAAGCAGAGAATAATATGTGAAGAAATATAAGGTCCACATTTTTTAATCTTCAGGGGTCAGAGGAGAAAGTAGAACAGAAATTGACAAATGTCCACAAATTAAAGTCAGCTGTGACTGTCAACCCGCTTAAAGCTGAGACTCGGCTGAGAAGTTTCTGGAGCAACTTGGAAAAAAGACGTTCCCTGAGGCCATGCATACACCCATGAGGAGAAAAGCCTGCTTACCTATGGGCTGGTTTGGAAGCTGTGTCTCCCATTTGATGAACTCTTGTTGAAAAGGCAGTGGAAGGGGCCAGAGTGATACTACTTCAGACATTTGCCCTGCATGCAATCAACCCTGATTCTATCACCAGCATCCCACCTGTTCCTCTGAGCACCTCCAGGAGTAATTCCTGAGTGCAGATCTAGAAGTAACCTCTGTGTATTACTGGGTGTAACCCCAAAGCCAAAAAAAGAAAAGAAAAGACAGTGGCATAATCTCAGCCAGTTTTGATGCCTTAGAGCACTGGAGAGGGCTGGGCCACCTTTGCAGAGTGATCCAGTGATTTCTACTGACTGCTCAGCATTATCCCAAGCACTTGGGAAATAAGTGACATTTAGGAAAACTCTAGCTAACTGATTATAAGCATGTAAAAATGGTTATGAGTAGGCAGAGAGATTGTACAGTAAGTACAGAGTGTATGTTTATCACAGGACCAACCTAGATTCGATCTCTAGCTCTATCTGAGTCATTCAAGCTGCTAGGAGTTTTCCCTGAAAACA
The DNA here is from genome assembly GCF_024139225.1 of Suncus etruscus. Lineage (NCBI taxonomy): Eukaryota > Metazoa > Chordata > Mammalia > Eulipotyphla > Soricidae > Suncus > Suncus etruscus. The sequence continues at coordinate 70,548,959 of NC_064857.1, read as the reverse complement.
AAGCCAGGAAAAGGCCCTGAGTACAACTGGTGTGAAACAATGGTCATGAGTGTCAGTTAATAGTTGTGTAAAATCACACAAGTTATTTCGCCCGTTCACTCACCTGTCAAAGAGCCCCTTGCTCTTACTCATGAAACCAACTACACTATGTACAGCCTCTGTTCTGGGTGCCAAAGATTCAATAGACACGGTGGCAATTCTCTTGAAGCTTGATTGGAACCCACAAAGAAGTGATCAAAATGTAAACAAATAATAAATGAGTGCATTTGGAAGAATGGAAGTGTTTATTAGAAATGTGAAATTAGGGGCTGAAGTGATAGCATAGCATAGTAGGGCATTTGCCTTGCATGCAGCTGACCCACGGCATTCCATATGGTCCCCCAAGCTAGTAGCAACTTCTGAGGGCATAGCCAGGAGTAATCCCTGAGTGTCACCGGGTGTTTTCTGCCATCCCATATGGTCTCTCTTGAGTACCACTAGAATTAATCCTGAGTACAGAGCACAGAATTACCCCCTGAACAGCACTGGGTGTGCTCCCCCAAAAGATTAAATAAAAATATTTAAGAAATTAAATGATTAAAAAAAAGATTATATGAAGGACCAGGAGACTGCTGGAAGGGGATCCTTTCTGGGAGTGAGAGTGGTCATGCAAAGGCTCCGGTGAAGAAGGGGCTGGAAGAATTTCTGGAAGAGAAGCAATGCCTTTATGACTGCAGCTCAGTGAGCACATGGGCATGAAGGCAAGTGAACAGGAGTATCCATGTTGTGTGAGAAACTCAAAAGAAGTGTGTCTTGTCCACAAGGCATGCAGTCTAGGTATTATCTTAACTTAGTCTGGTTTCTGAGCAGGAAAAAAGGGCAGTGAGTAGAGAGGGGAGGTAACCAGTCAGAAAGTTCACTCTGGGGGGTGGAGCAATAGTACTGTGGGGAAAGTGTCTGCCTTGTATGTGACTGAACCTAGTTCCAACTCGGGGACCTCATATGGTCCCCTGAGCCCAGCCAGGGATGATTGATTCCTTAGTGCAGAGCCAGGAGCACACCCTGAGCACTGCTGGGTGTGTCCCAAAATCCAAAAAGAAAAGAAATCAAACTCACTCCATAGATTCAGAGAGGGGGTGTCTAAAATGTGGTGGGGAAGAAGTGAGGTATCTCTGAGAGAAGCAATCTAGAAAGATGGGCTTTCCGAATATGGGGTGCAGGAAAGAATGGAGTCTAATAACATGGGTCTCTTGGGGGTGTTGTGAAAATTAGCAGAGAGAGTCCTTCCTTGGAGATGAAGAGGTAAATAAAATTCCTGACCATGGGGGAGGGGTTTTCCCTTCCCCCCAGAGTGACCTCCCAAGATTTGCCTACTTAGCATCTAAGAGGATTGATGGACTGCAAGCCCATCATCCCCTCAAGATAAACGTCTCTTGGGCTTCCCCTAGACACTTGGAATTCAATTAGTTTAATTAGAAAACAAGAAAAGGAGGAATTATCTTAATATGACTTTGCTCCTAACAACTCAAGAGCAGCACTCTTTGACAGGACACCAGCTTCCCCTTTCTACCTGTTCTAAGATCATGATGCAGATGTGACACCCCCTTTCCCCAACTGTGGGCAGCTCTTATTCCAGATCCTGTTTTAGTTTTAATCAGCAATATTTTGGGATGTCTTCACTCTGGTGTAAAACCTGGGTTTGCTAGGAAATATTTCCAAGACTTTCATAGGAGTGAGGTGGTGAGAGAATGTCTTAAGGCATAACACTACCTAATTTCTTGGGTAAAAAAATTTATCCCCTTCAGGCTGATTTCTGGCTACTAATGCCACATCTCTGGCCCCAGAGCTGAGAAGGGAGATGAGCTACTGTCATTGCCACTCATTCTGAGCCAACGGGTACAGCCACACTGTAGCTAGGAGTGACCATTGCTGGCCAACAATTTGCAGATTGGTGGCCAAGGGACTAATTTTATTTGCCTGGAGTCTAATTGCATGTGCCTCATCTACAAAGGCAAACTCAGGACCATGGTCTGAGTGGATGAATGATGAGGCTTCACATGAAGAGTAACTCTATTGTGTGTGCACACAAAAAGAGTCTGGGTACCTATAAGACAGAGGGATGGTGGGCTCAAAGGAATCCAGAAGTCCAAAAGGGCTCAAGTCACAGCAACTAGACAGAATTGGGATCTAGAAACTGTTTTTTGGCCAAACCCATGTCACAGACATTCTGTTTCATCATAAATGTGTTGCTGCATTTCCCTGGGATTTCTGTTCCCAATGAGGGGTGGGAGGTGAGGTAGACACTCAGACAACTTAGTTGCCTGGTCACTCTCTCTATACTGGATTCTGGATCTTTTGAATAATAGAAAATCAGAGAACATTAGTTTAGGTGATGCAGTTCTACAAAATTATGTTGGGGAAATGGTTAGACAGAGCAGGTGAGACAGTTTGAAATAAATCTTTTAGAAAGGGTGTTTCCTCCTGTAAATCCAGCAACCCCCTACTGCCTATCTGGGTGAGAGGAATGCTGGACCCATAAGTCATCTCAGAGGCCTCATAATAAGGCCAAAATCCCTGGGGAAGACCTGCCTATTATTTCAGCCAGAATCCCATGAGGGGGACTTTTAGTCACTGCGATATTCTGATTATCAACATTTATTTCAATTTAGTCTGGAAATATTGGAGAATATTCAGACGATCATACTAAATAGTAAACAGGTGTGGTTATACTTGTACCAAAGCCATATTTCATTAAAGTATTCCCAAGAATATTTATTCCTAAGGGTCTCCTGGTCAAATTGGGGTTTCTGATAAGCCTCTCCAAGATCATCTTCCGAGAGACCGTCACTGGCACTTCCTGGAGGAAAAAGCTCCTTCGAATCCCAAATGTCACTATTTATGGAAAGTTATACTGGGCCCAGAGAAATAGCAACAGTTCTATCCCCATGTCAAACCTGAGGACAAAGACAGGAGTGATGTCTGAGCACGGAGCAAGGAGGAAATCTTGAGTGTAGTCCCAACATCCTTCTGCCAATAAATAAAGACAAAGGTCTAACCTGGAGTGTGGTTCCATGGTACAGTATTTCCCCCCACCCCCATGACTCTGGGTTTGATCCCTGACACAGAAAAAATAGTATAACGTTAGGCCAGGGGAGATCATCCTGGTCTTGCCCACACCTAGAACCAGAGCACACAGAAGTCTATTGCAAAGGGGGATCCTTAAAGGTTGGAAGATTCATAGACTGCGGGAACTTAATTTCACATCTGGTGCTCAGGGGCTACTCATGGCTATGGGGTGTTAAGGATGAAGCCAGGTCTGCTAAATGCAAAGTGTCCCCTGTCCTCTGGCCCCTGAAACTTCCCACTCCTATTTTTTTTGTTTTTATATTTTTTATTTTTAATAATATTTTTATTTAAGCACCATGATTACAAACATGTTTGTAGTTGGGTTTCAGTTATAGAAAAGAACACACACCCCTTCACCAGTGCAACCTTCCAGCCACAAATGACCCCCATTTTCTTTCTCCCCTACCCTCAGCCTGTCTTCAAGACAGGCATTCTACTTCTCTCCCTCACTACCATTGTCATGATAGTTGTTAGTGTAGTTATTTCTCTAACTGCACTCATCATTCTGTGGTAAGCTTCAAATCATGGGCTGGTCCTTCCAGCCCTAATCTCTATTGTTTCTGTATATTATTACAATAATGTCTTTTATTTTTCTTAAAATCCTTAGATGAGTAAGACTATTCTATCTCTCTACCTCTGACTTTATTTCACTCAGCATAATAGTTTTCATGTTTCCTATGTATAGGAAAATTTCATGACTTCATTTTTCCTGATGGTTGCATAGCATTCCACTGTGTATATGTACCACGGTTTCTTTAGCCACTCATCTATTGTCTGGCTTCTGCGTTGTTTCCAAATTCTGGCTATTGTAAATAGTGTTCCAATGAAAATAGGCATGAAGAGGGCATTTTTATATTGTGTTATTATTTTTTTTTATTTATTGTGTACCTAAGGTATATCCTTAAGAGTGTGAAACTTTCCTTTCTTCAGAGACCCCTATTTGCCCTGCTCACCCCTAGTCTTCTCATTCCTGCAAACATTGTTGCTCACCATGTCAAATTTACAGGGGTCTGAACTGTTAAGGAGGTTCAGCCTACGTGTGGGGGCTAAGAGAGGGTTTTTTTTCTGCTTTAGCTCATGAATCAATGAGGGAAGCAGAGGTGGGTTCAGAAGCCAGGCTCCTCCTCTGGCCCAAGCAGGGCCTGATTAGAAGCCAGCCTCACTGCTAGAAAAATGCAGCTTGGTGCTCACAGAATTAGGGATGTGGCTGAACCCATTCATCTTCCCTAATCGAGTTCTTGGGAAATACACATGTAGATTAGCCCCTAACAATGACCCCTGCTGACTGCTTGGAGTACCCTCCACTGTGCCTACAATAGTTGTGACTAGCTCTTTATGTGGCTCACAAAGGAAGGCCCAACCTCCCTTGGTCTTGCTTTGCCCTGTTTCTCTCACTGGTGGCTGTTGAAATCTTGTCCTCCTTTTCTCCCCAGATGCTGCAATAAACAGTAAATAAAGGCTCACCTCACCTGGGATGATTAGGGGGAGCTGGGCAGTTTGAGAGGGAATTAACTTGGGAAAACAAGGCCATAAGCCCCTTAGCATGAGGACAGGAGCTTAGGAAAATGCTGTTGCCAATCTTTGTTTTGCAGCGATTAGAGCCATCAATTTAACATCTCTGGGGAAGTTGACAGAAAAAACATTCTCAGGCAGAAGGGAAACAACCAATGCCAATTAATTATCTCTGTGACCATACTATGGCCACCAACATGTCCCCAGCCCAGGTTCCAATGAGCCTATGTGGGTTCCTGAGGGTGTCCCAAAGAATGAGAACAGTGTCTCTGATGCCTAGAATGACAGAGGACAATCTGAAGAGGACAATCCATGTAGGACTCCCCCAAAATATGACAATCATCCAGGGCCAGAGTTCAAAGAACTCTGATTTTATTAGCTTGGGGTGCAAGACCCCTTCTCACTCCAGGATGCAAGTTTTATCTCCAGTAAAATCACAATGTGGGGACAGAGGTGATAGTATAGTGGTTAGGGCATTTGCCTTGCATGCATCTAACTCTAGTTTAATCTCCAGCATCCCATATGATACTCTGAGCATTGCCAGAAATGCAAACCAGTAATAATTCCTGAGCACTTTTGGGTGTAATCCAAAGAGAAAAATAGATTTGGATTTTTGGTTGTTTATTTTTTGGGAGGGGGGGCACACTTGGTGATGCTCAGGAGTTACTCCTGGCTATGCATGTGCTCAGAAATCGCTCCTGGCTTGGGGGACCATATGGGACACGGGGGGATTTAACTGAGATTTGTCCTGGTTCAGCTGAGTGCAAGGCAAACACCTTACCACTGTGCTACCACTCTGGTCCTAAAAAAGATTTGTGATGAGATGACCAACCAGCCAACCAGATAACCAACCATCCAACTAACTAATCAACCAGCCAGCTAGTCAACCAGCCAAACAACAAACCAACCAGACAACTCAACTAGATAACTCAACCATCAAACCAGCATGCTTTGATGGTGTTCAGGGCTGCCACATGCTGCAGTCATTACTACAAATGGAGCTTCAGCAAACTTCAACCTGATGGCCAGAGTGTTTGCCCAGTAGCTAGAAATTCCAGCCCTGCCATGTCAAACTAAAACCTTTTTCACCTGTATTTCTGCTCCCGTCAAATGGGTGGAAGAGTGGGCATTCAGTCCTGGCTCATCTTCCGAGGACGATGGAATCTCATATAAGGGTACAAGGAGCAGTTACATAAGATTCCAAATAAGTGTGTTTTAATTTTCATAGTCTATGAATTTTCTTTTTAAAAAAGCTTTATTGTTCAGGGGCCAGAGCAGTGGCGCAAGAGATAGGGCATTTATCTTGCACGTGCTAACCTAGGACGGACTGTGTTCGATCCCCCAGCATCCCATATGGTCCCCCAAGCCAGGAGCGATTTCTGAGTACAAAAAAAAAAAAAACAAAGAAGAAAAGTTTATTGTTCAACTGTATGTTTTTTTTTTGGGCCCCAACCGGTGCTGCTCAGGGATTACTTCTGCCTCTACACTCAGGAATTACTCCTAGCAAATCTCAGGAGACCATAATGGATGCCGTGAATTGAACCCAGATTGTCCACATGCAAAGCAAGTGCCCTACCGGCCATACTATCACCCTGGTGCTAATTCCATCTTTTCTTGACATGAGAGCAAATCTGTCTAGTGATCCAGTATCCCCTTTGCAAACTTACTTGGGTGCTATTTTAATTTATCTTTTACAGCATCACCCCAAACTGCCATTTGGGTAATGACAACCCTCCTCATGTGCCCATGGCAGGAAATCCCCCCATGTAACTTCCCTGACCCACATGTCTTCTGAAGAGTCTTTTAAATCCATGTCCTTCTAATGTTCATAAAGGCAGACACTGAAGATTTGTTTCAATTTCTCCTTTATCCTTTTGTCTCCTGGACAGCTATGAAATTTACCAAGAACAAGGGGTCCTGCATATCCTAATTTTGGGAATGTTGCAGGCCCACATTGGGCCTCACAGAGGGAAGCAGCAAGCTCGCACCTGAACTCAAGCGTGTGTGAATAAATATTCCTCAGAGGAAATCAGAGCACCTATGATTGTTAAGGACATTGATTCTCAGGACCTTGAGTGTTTAGAGAGGCATTTGATTTGAATGCCTGGTTAACAGGGTAAGGAAGGCCCCAAGGCCCCGCTAGCTGTGGTTGGGCAAGGAGCAGATGAAAACCTCTCACAGAAATCAGCCTTCTACCTGACCTATGAGTCACTCTGGGCCATGGACACCACATGGGAGCCACACAGGGGTAGACATTTCAGTAGATTAGACCTACACCCCTCTAGGGGAGGGGAGGTCTGCTCTCCAGGAAGCTTCTTCCCCAGCCATTCTAAAGAACTTGGGTCATCTCCTAGGCAGGGGGAGGAGAAACAAGGTTCCAGCAGGGCAGACCAGCAGTCCAGTCCAGAAGAGGAAGGACCCCTGAGCTAGGCCCGGGACTCCCCAGCTTCCTGAGGTCACCAGGCCTTGCCTGCAGGGTTCCCACTTGCCTCCTGAGCCGCTCAGGCTGAAACTAGACCAATCCGAGCTTCATAGCTCCTGGGCTGCCCACTTTGCCCACTCCCCGCTGCCAAAAGGCATGAGCACGCGGTGAAAAGAGGGAGCACAGTCAGACTGTGCGCGGTCTTCCCACGCCTTAGAGGCCAGACCCCTTCTGTAGGGGTCCCCAAGGCTTGCCCACGGCACTCAGCCCTGGGAAGGCAAGAGCTTGCTCCAGAGGCTTCCACCAGCCTGGAGCACATGCAGATGAAGTGGGAGAAGATCCTAGAGTCACCTCCCAATTCTGAGCTACCTTTGGGTAGAACACACCCACCCCACCCCACCCATAGGGTGCCAGTTCCTGGAAAACGTTCCACTGGCGGCCTGGCCTGGGGTGCATAAGAGAAGTTTGCAGAGGAAGGAAAGATTGAGGAGGTGGACGGTTGAGCGTTGGGGCGTCCCCGGGGGGCGCAGGGCCCAGTACCCTGGGACTGGCCGAGGGAAAGCCCTGCCCTTCGCCTGGGCGTGGCCCGTGGACGGGGCTTGTGAGGGGAGTGGCTAGAGCTCGCTGCCTCCTGCCTTTAGCTCCCCGATCCCCCCCTGCTCCGCTCCCCGGTGTGTCCGATCCATCCTGCGCCTCTTTCCCCGGGCCAAGACGCCCGGTCTGTGGGCCCAGCAGCGCCTTGCTTTCTCCCCGAGCGCGCACAGACAAAACCCGGGTTCGAATCCCATCGGCCCGCCGAGCTTGAACTTGGGTCGGGCTCCGTCGGGGGTGGACCCACTTCGAAGCTCTTCCCTGTTCCCCCAAGTTGGCTGCTGTGCGCCCCCTTCCCCGCCCCCTACGCTCTCTTCCCCATGCACCTGCCGGGTTGCGCCTCTGCCATGGCCGAAGGCAGCTTCTCGCTCGCCGGCCACCTGCTCCGCGGGCAGGGAGGGAGCTCGTCGCGGCTGCATAGCATCGAAGCCATCCTGGGTTTTGCCAAGAACGACGGAGTTCTCGGAGCCAGGAGGCCGGGCGCGCGGGCCGCCTGCCCCAGGGCGCTGGGGGAAGGCGCAGAGCCCTCCGCAGGGCCCGGCCCCGAACCCACCGCCAACTCCGAAGGTGAGTGCGCGAAACCCGTCGGGCCCTGCCAGGTGGGGAACTGGGACTCCTGCCTGGACTTTGGGTAAGGCAGGATCATTGCAGCTTGGAATTTTCTTAGCTTCCAAGAAGGAGACCCCAAAGGGGGAATGAATGAGACTATGTCACTGTCAGGTGGGGACCAGATCTGGGGTTCCCTGGTGCGGCCCACCACCCGGGCAAGAAAGTTGAAGGAGGCCAGTGGGAACAAACCTCACGCGACCCTTGCATGCCCGCTGGGGACCCGCTCCAAGGCTTCTCCCAAGGCCTCCACAAACCCTCTCCGAGCCCCTAGAGGACTGGCCAGTCCCCCGTGGGTTGCCAGGGAGGATGGAGATGTCCAGGCCCAGGCGGGGCCACTCTGACTCTGATGGCGGGTACATCTCCGTTTCCCAGCCTCTCGGCCCTACTGCTCCAAGGACGCTGGAGAGGTGCGGCCGAGCCCCGGGCTGCCCATTGGGCCTGCAGACAGCGGCGGCGGCGGAGGCGACGCGAAACCCGGGGAAGAGCAGCCCAAGAAAAAGCACCGGAGGAACCGCACCACCTTCACCACCTACCAGCTGCACGAGCTAGAACGCGCCTTCGAGAAGTCGCACTACCCCGATGTGTATAGCCGCGAGGAGCTGGCGGGCAAGGTCAACCTTCCTGAGGTCCGAGTGCAGGTAAAGCGCGCAGACCCACGCGGGACTGAGTTTAGACCATCGCGTCCCCCCCACTCCCGGGAGTGCAAGGGTCTCACACACACACACACACACACACACACACACACACACACACACACACACACACACACACACACACACACATGGAACTAAGTAGAGAATGAATTTGGGAAGCCAGGCCAGGGGTCCAGGGTTGGGGTCGCAAATGGTGCTTGAGTCATTAATGGCACCCTTGGTGTTGTTAAGGGACACCTGGGTTGGGGGGTGAGCCTAGTTCTGGAACTGCGGGTGCATTTGTTTAAGACCCTGATGGTAGAGCCTTCCATGCCACACCCCTTGTAACTTCCCCACTGCTAGCCAGGCATTTTTATAGTCAAGGGGTTTTTGCTTTAATTAAAGCTGAATTATCTTTAATCCCCTACCATTAAAATATTTGAAAGCTTTAAATATTTTCTAGTCATCTGTGAAAGATCTGGGAGGGTTTCCAAAGAGAGAGAGTTTGCAGAGGGAGACACAGAACGAGCTTCAGTGCCTGTGAAAGGAGCGGAGATGGGATTTCTGTGTGATGAATTAGATTTCCTGGAGGTGGAGGTAACTGATGCGGAAGGGGGCGTGAGGCTAGTTTTATTTTTAAAAGCAAAGGGGGACCTACCCATGCCTTCAGTCTGTCTGTTTAGTTTGGGAGGCAGGTAACATAAGCGATAAATAAATGGCATGGGTTGAAAACTGTGTTCTCTAATGAGGGTTAGGATTTATAGTCAAGGGCAGTTTGGTTTCTCCAAAGTTGTTGGGCAGTAAAGCTGCAATGGTTTTTGTTGGGTGGTGGTGGGATGAAGAGGGGGAGGACACTTAAGCACCTGCTTTTCAGGGAGGGAGAGTGAGGAGAGGGAAAGGACAGAAGCAAGAAAGAAAGAAAGAAAGAAAGAAAGAAAGAAAGAAAGAAAGAAAGAAAGAAAGAAAGAAAGAAAGAAAGAAAGAAAGAAAGAAAGGAAGGAAGGAAGGAAGGAAGGAAGGCAGGACGGAAGAAAGAGAGAAAGAGAGAGAGACAGAGAAAGAAAGAAAGAAAGAAAGAAAGAAAGAAAGAAAGAAAGAAAGAAAGAAAGAAAGAAAGAAAGAAAGAGGGGGTGAGGCAAAGCCTCTCCATTTTTTCCAGAATAGGAATATAGACAGCACAAGTTAGAACTGGGCAACACAAGCCTATGTTCCTTCCCTTCTCTCCCCTGTCCCTTCTCTTCACCCCGAGCTTCTCGAAGTGTCTGTAACCACTGAACCAGCCCAGCATATGGTGTGCCATATCCCTGATATAATTGAATGGGAGGGGGGATATAATTGAATGGGGGGATAGGGGTCTCTCCAATTCTGTACTGAAATGGGTTACTGACAAGAACTACTTTCCTGACCCTGAGGGCTCAGCTGATGTTTGAGAAGTGGAGTGGGACTTGCATTGTGCAAAAAACAATTCATTGAGAACCCTCAACCCACCATCTGCTCTTGTCTTTTATGGACATTATATAACACGTGTATGTATGTATGTATGTATGTATGTATTCATGTATGTATATGTCACTGGCACAAAATACATCTAACAGCTAACATATGACTATGAAAGTAGGTGTTATAAACTTAAACTATGTATCATGATAGAAAGCCAGGTGTCAGAAATATCACAAAATCTGGGGCAGGAGCAACAGGACAGCTGGTAGGGCTCTTGCCTTACCACTGAACTCAAGGCCTACAAAGATTCAATCTTTCCATCTCATATGGTCCTCTGAGCACTGTGAAGAATGATTCCTGAGTGCAGACCCAGGAGTCACCCCTGAGCCTCACAGGATGTGGCCCAAACATGAATGGGGAGGGGGAAAATATTCAAAATGCTAAATAGACATAAAGAAATTTATAGCTGCCCTTTGGGGCAAAAAAAATGAAGTTTTCTTTTACCAGTTGTGACTACCAGTAAATCTGGAACTAAGGCTCCCAGCTACAGCACTGAGAGTGCAGTGTGTACATCTTTCTAGCAGAGACACTCAGTCTGGGATCACGCCAGTTGAGGCTGAACCAGAGGGCCCAAGCAAAGGCCTTAACTATAGTGCTAAAGCAGCTGAGGCAGGTCCCAGAAGTGGCGGTGGGGTGGGGTCTTATGGTCATTCTGCAAGGTTTTCTTGGCACAGATATACTGGCTTTGGATGAGGAACCCAGAAATAGCCAGGGACCCGTTAGAGCAAGGATGGGACCTTGACCCAGAGGAAACAAGGAGAAGTGGACAGAAAAGAAAGGAGAGGCAGGTGTGGGGTAGGGAGGAGAAAAACTGCCTTCCCCTGTTTGCTTCTTGGGGGTGCTGGGGTGCAGCGGGCGGGTCCCTGGCGGGGAGGGTTTGTTGGCCACTGTGCTGCCCCCCTCCCGCAGGTGTGGTTCCAGAACCGTCGGGCCAAGTGGCGGCGGCAGGAGAAGCAAGAAGTGTCGTCCATGAAGCTGCAGGACTCGCCGCTCCTCACCTTCAGCCGTTCCCCGCCCGCCGCGGCTCTGGCACCCCTCGGCCCGGGCCCCGGGGGTGGCAGCGCCGGCGGCGGCGGAGCCTGTGGACCCCCGGGGGGCGCGCTACCTCTGGAGTCGTGGCTCGGGCCGCCGCCGCCCAGCCTGCCCGCCAGCTACTCGCCGCCGCCACCGCCGCCCTTTCTCCACTCACCTCCGCTGGGCCCCGGCCTGCAGCCGCTCGGGCCGCCGCCGCCGCCCGCCTACCCGTGCGGCCCGGGCTTCAGCGACAAGTGCCCGCTGGAGGAAGCCGACCCGCGCAACAGCAGCATCGCGGCGTTGCGCCTCAAGGCCAAGGAGCACATCCAGGCCATCGGGAAGCCCTGGCCCTCTCTCTAAGGACTGAGTCGGGCCAGGCGGTATCTGGGGAGCCCGCACGTGTGCACCCCTTCTCCCTGGGTCCCTGCTAGGCTGCCTTTTCTTGGGGAGATGGCAAGCTCCAACTTGCACTTAATTCATCAGGGAGGCACCAAAACCTTCCTCCCAGCAATGCCATCCTCCACACACAGCCCCCCTACAGTGCCCTCCAGCATATTCCCAACCCTGCTGCTGAAAGGAGTCAGGAAAGGCGGCCCCACATTTTCCCAGCCAGGAGGCATATCAGGGCCACCAGACTCTATGGGCCTCAAGGCCTACCCTGGCTGAGACTTGAACCCAACTGGACTGGGTTTGGAGGGGAATTGGGGATATCCCTGATGTGCTTCTGGTGCTGCATAATCTGGGGCATCAACTCCCTCACCCCACTGCTGGGTGAAGCCCCAAATGCAATCACAACACAGGATTCTGGAACATGGACATGGTTTGTAGAGCCGTTTGTATCATCTCCTGAATATTTGGGAGGAGAATTAAAGATCCACTGGTTTTTAGTTCAGGCTTTGGCTCAGCTGCTCTGAATGGGGCAGGCATGGTTATGAGTGGGAAGGAACTGTGGGGAGGTGGTGTTGAGGTACAGGGGAGCAGAAAACTACCCTTCAGAAGCTGGGCTGGCCTGTGCTGCGGCACGGAGAATTTCACTGCTCTGGACCTTCTCTTCCTCCTGGAGGGCAACAGTTGGGTGTTTGGAGTTTAGAAATCAGCCCCTGATTGACCCAGCTCCTGCGAACATCGTAAGCTTCTGCTCAGGCGGGATATTTGACCTCATAGGTTGCATCTATGGGGCAAGAGCTGCAAGCTGGAAGCCCTAGGCGGCCCTGCCATCCAGCCCCTCTTAGATCAGGGCCAGTGCACCCTGCAGCTACCACTGCCTATGCCGATGACATCAATCCCGTGAGACTGGGTCAGAGCCCCGCAAACAGTTGCTTTTCTACCCCCATATGCTTTCCTTGGACACCCAGGGTCCCTGTCTAGCGATGAATCTGGTTATCCCTTGCTGCGGGTTAGCTCCTCAGGGAGTCGCGCTGAGGACCCGTAGGGACAGTAATAGGTCGTTGAGGTTAGTATCTGCAACATCGGGGTGCAGGCTCCGAATTAGGGGTGAAAACTAGAGCCTCCTTCCTTGCCGGTTTCTAGGAACTGTCTAGCGCGGTGCGAGCTGGGCTGTAGAGGCGTTGGCGAGGATGGAGGGGGAAAGTGAGTGGCTTGTGAAGACCCAGAGGACCCTGCACCCCTTGGGGGAGGGGGTGTCTCTGCTCAAACTTGCGCCTACTACGAACAGCGCTTTGCAGATGAGCTGGCCAATGCGCTGTGATCAGAGCAGGCGCGTGCGTTTCAGAAGCGCCTAAGGGAAAGGCGTCCCGTAGTGGTTCCCCTGTAGCGGTGCCCTAGGGAATGATTAAGATCTGTGGTCTTCAGTTTGGTGGTGCGGTACCACCAAGAATCGCTGTCGGGGAGCTGGCCAGGGAGGGGCTACATAGTTCCAAGCAGCGTGTAGATCAAGGCAGGGCTTAGTTCAGGCCGACTTGGATCCGTGGATCGAAGAGGATCCACCTTGGGGATACCTTCCCCAGACGATAGCCTATTGCGTCCCTCTGGCCCGCATCCTGCAGTTCAGTGTGAGAACCGCTCCTGGAACAGAGCTGGGAACACGGGTGGGAGGAGCCGGGGTGGTGCCCTGACCCACGGGGCGTGGCTGTGCCACGGGATTGGGGGGGGGTCTTCTGGAGTGGGTGGAGTTGCCGAGGCCAGGGCGGGGAGCAGAGGAGGGGGCGCAGCTGCTCTTCCCCACCTCCCAGCTGGCAGAGCTGCCACACAGGTGATTCAGTTTTGCAACCCTTTCCCCTTTCTTTGTTTTTTTTTTGGGGGGGGGGCACACCCGGTGACGCTCAGGGGTTACCCCTGGCTCTGCGCTCAGAAATCGCTCCTGGCTCGGGGGACCATGGGACGCCGGGGGATGGAACTGCAATCCGTTCTAGGTTAGCGCCCGTAAGGCAAACGCCCTCCCGCTTGCGCCACCGCTCCAGCCTCAAATTCTTGGGGAGGAAGGAAGCTTCTTTTTGCGCGCGAAGGTGGCGCCCACCTCTCCTGGCCATTCTTCAGGGACCCCCGGGGACTCATGGTTCAGCTCCTAACAAGCAAACATCTCCAGACTCTGGGGGGGGGGTTCCGCGCGCCTCCCATTCCTCGGTGACCAGGGGCTCTGCACTCCCGGCCGCGGGCGAGTGGAGGCGGCAGAGCTTGTGCGTTCCTACGCTCTCCAACCCGGTTCTGGCGGCTGCAGGTTCGAACTCCCACTTCTGTGCCCGGGATGGTGATGGGGCCCGGGCGAGGGCGAGGCGGCGGGGTCGGAGCTTGAGATCCTCCATCTAGGAGGAGCACGAGTCAGGATCTGAGCTGGGGAGACCCTGAAAAAAGAGTTTCTGCACAGAGCCAAGGTCAGGGTTGGTTGAAGCCTAGCCGGGTTCCGGGGTGTTTGCAGAGACCCTTACGCAGCCCACCTGTCTCTCCCCCGCCTCTCCTGCGCCGCAGTTCCAAACCGGGATTCTGCAAATAAAACTTTAGGGGTCCAATAGAATCCTCGTGCTATTTCAGGGCAAGATTTACCACAAGGTGGAGGTGAGCTCCGCAATGATCTCGGGGGTTCAGACTCAGAACCTCGCTGACCGGCTTGGGAAAGAGGAAGCCAGGTAACCCGAGCCCTAGGTGCGCTCTATAAAATACCATGAATTAAACCACAGCTCCTCGGCCGCTTGCACAATTGTGCTTGGAGACCTCAGTGTCGCTTCGCCCCGTTTCTCCTGTGATTTTCCTAAAGGCAGGGAAGCCGGGATCAGCAGGTCAACCCCACTGTGCCTGGGAACCTCCATTTGCACACATTCTCAGTGACTAGTGAGGGTTCCATCCTGGCCAAAGTCTCAGAGAAGGGCTCTTTCTGGGGGTTGATGGGACGGGAGGTCTCTAGTCTCCACAGCGTGTGTGTGTGTGTGTGTGTGTGTGTGTGTGTGTGTGTTTGGGTTTTTTTTTTCCACCCCATTGAGTCTTTGTTGTGTCTCAGTGGCACCCATGGCTGTTTGCTCTGCTGCTTTTCCAGCTTAGAACTTTTTCATCTCAGCATGTTGCCTTCCACGCTCTGGTGCCCAGTGCTTCTCATGTGGTCTTGGAGTGTTGCTTTCTGTAGAGGCCACACCTAGTAGAGGAGCACAAGGGTCATGGTATTACCCAGCCGTGCTCTAGAGTCGTGTGGTTCTGGGGATCAAACTTTGGGTCTTGCAGATGCCAGGCATGAGTGCTACTGCCTAAATTCTCTCCTTGGCCCTTTGGCTTGTTTCATGATTTATTTCTGCATTCACTTGTTTATAAACATTTAATGGATTCTCTGTGTCTGTGGCACTGCCATTCACCTCACCCCCCCCATAAATATCTTATCTTGGTGACCTTGAATCTCAGGGGCTGTGTGTTTGAACAGATACAGACCTGAGGACAGGTGAGCCTCTGAGGCAAGTTTTCTAGCACTTTGGGATGTACCCGTCCCCCTTCTGGACGTGTGTGTGTGTGTGTGTGTGTGTAGTAGTTTTGGTGCCATACTGGGTGGCATTCCTGGCTCTGCACTCAGAAATTACTCCTGGCAGGCTTCGGGGACCATATGGGATACAGGGGATCAAACCTGGGTTGGCCGTGTGCAAGGCATACACTCTTCCCACTGTACTATTGCTCCATCCACATCCCTGAACCTTTTCATACCTAGTTCCTATCATGTCCCTCTCACATCATCTTCCTGTCTCCCTACTTCCCCAGAGAAGAGTCTCCTGATATGTGAGATCCCCAACTTCCTTTCCTCCCCTGCTCCTTATGCTAAGGAGTAAACTAAACCCCTACCAAAGTGACTGCTGCAAATTAGTCCTCAATCTGCTCAAGCCAGAAGGGTCAGTCTGGAGACTGTTTCCAGCTCATGCAGCTTTGAATCCACAGCAGCCATGCTTCTGCTCTTCTGTGCTTTTCTTTCAGGGCGAGGAACGCTCCTTTGGGGTTACCAGCCTTTAGGTAACTGACAGTCAGTCAAGTTAGCTGGGTTTTCTATTTCTCTTGTACCATTAAATAGACTTACACTTCTTGTATTGGTCAGTGTTAAATGGTGTTTGACACTGAAGTCCCAGTTCTTCAGGGGATTTGATCTGTGCTTTAGGCAGGGTTGTATCCCTCTAGCTGAACTTGCTGGCTGTGAAATGAAGAGACCTTTGTCTGCAATGTTCTAGTTGAAGGTAAATGACCTAGTCTCCATAATTTGGCCCAGTGTGCCATCTGCTGGCCAGCATGAGAAGTTTGCAGAGCTCTACAGGACTCGTGAGATGTGACTTCTCCATCCTCAGATGCATGCTTGGTGGCCAAAAGCCATGCATGGCCTAGGGCAGAAATGTGTTCGTGAAGGAGGAGGTGGTAAGGGGAAGGGTGTCTTTTCCTACTGGTAAAGTTCTCCCACCCTCTTGGATCAGAGCTAGAGAAAGTCATTGGTGGAGAGGCTGGGCCTGTTTCTTTGGGGGCAAGAGCAGGACACAAGAATGTTTGAGCAGAGGACTAGTAACATTCTCACTTGTGATTCCCTGATTTCTTATGCCCATTCAGGCTCTATGTTGTATAAAGCATGTGGGACATGCCACCTCAGGAATTAGGGGTGCCACTCCCTGCTGTCAAAGATCCATGTATAATGTTTGCCCCCAACCCCAAACTGAACTACCCACAGCCTCCTGGTGACCAGAAGCCTCAAGGCATGAGTAATTGGCAACTGGTGTGTCTACAATATGTGCTGTCTTCTGTCATATTAGAAAACATGACCAAAAATTAGGAGGAAATTTAGGAATGATCCAAACTACCTTGCTTGATGCTATTGCTACCATAATCCTTTGACAGAAAAGTCTGTATGTCAATAGCCACACACAGTTCTGGTCTGTGGCATGCGAAGTAAGGCCAAACTTGCAGGACAATACAGAGATTTCTGCATTCTGTCTAGGTTTGATTAAAAAAGGAATGGGAGGGGCCAGAGTGATAGCACAGAGAGTAGAACATTTGCCTTGCACGCAGCTGAACTGGGATCTACCTGGGTTTGATCTCCCTGGCATCCCCTATGACATCCCCAAACCTGCCCGGAGATATTTCTTAGCGCAGAGCCAAGAGTAACCCATGAGCACTGCTGGGTGTGGCCCAAATCTCCCAAACTAAGAAGAGGATGAAAAACAGTCGCCATGTCTGTACTCCACTAGCTCCGTTGACTCACTCTGTTCTCGAAAGAGATGCAAACAAGCTGTGAAAATGTATGGCTACAACAGCCATGCAACTGAAAGTTGGCCATCTCAAGGAGAGACAGGATACCAAATTTCCACCCTGCCGAAGCCATGTCTGCTGCACCCATTACCCATAATTGCCCCTTTTCCAGTGACTCTACCTCACCACTCATCTACAACTTTGCAAAATCAATCTGACCAGAACTCTAGATATGCTAGTATTTGGGTTGATAACTCTAGGACATTTTTTTGGAGTTAGTGCAGGCACTCTTCTTCCTCAGTCCTCCCCTCACTTTCTTGTACTTCAGGAAGCCCTGGCAGCCAAAATCATGTCCATAAATGCAGTCACCAAGTTTGCACTCGGCCAGCTCCATAGATTCATTCACTCGATTCTCAAAACAGAAGTAAGCCAAGCTGTGAAAAATTATGAGTATAGGGCCATTCAAATGAAAGCTTACAATCTTGGGAAGAGAGGGCCAGGCCCCCTGCCCCCGCTGAATCATGCCAGCTGCAGTCATCACCCACAATCTCACTTTGCCAATGGCTGGCCCTGCTTTACCACTCCTCTATGGCTTTCTGCAGATACATCAAACTGACCGAAACTCCAAATATGCCAGTATTTGGGCTGATATCACCAGAAACTTTTTTCAGAGTGAGTGCTGGCACCCTTCTCCCATCCCGTCTTGTACTTCCCAAAACCCTGAGAGCTGAAAATATGCCCCACAAAGGCCATAATATCAATAGTGCTTGGAAAGTGACAACTCTGTTTTTTTTTTTTTTACTACCAGTTCCATAGGAACACTCCAATTTAGATGCAGATATGTATCTTAAATTCACCTAAAGTTCAGAAACAAATGAAGTAAGAAAATGGGTTAACTCACAAATGCTTAGGAATCATCTGATGATGACTTAAATACTTCACTGGAGATACAATCATTTTCATAAATTTTCTTGTCACTATACTCTTAATTTTCTCTTCCTTCTTTTTCCCCCTTTTCTTTTCTTGTTTTTCTCTTTTAATGATTTTGCTTAACCAGAAATAAATATATTAGGATCAACTATGTCAACTATGTGATACATGGTCTTTAAATAAATTAAATGTAAGAAAAAAAATAAGAAGGGGCTAGTTGGGAGACAGTGGAGGCTGATTGGGAGAGGAGACACTGTCAGGCTCTGATCACGTGCATCATGAGGCCCTGGATCTGCTGTCTCAGGCTTGCAGCACTGAGTTGCAGCCGCCTTCCTCAGAGAGCTCTTTCAGAGTTAATTAAGGCAGCCTGTGATTGAGGAACTGGATCATCTACACCCCACATTTCCCTGAGATTGCTTACTGCACACATGAGCCAGGCTGAAGTGCTCAGCAAGGATCAAAAAGCCTCAGCTGGCACTGAGAGGAGGGCAGTGGTGGGCTAAAAATGGTACCACCCTGGCTGCAAATGCCTGTTGAGTGCGTGGCAGAACCTCAGATGGGAAGTAAAGACCGGAGCAACCCGCCTCAAAGGTTTTTTTTTTAGGAAAATAAAAAAAGACTGACTCTTTAAAAGAACAAATTTGAAAGCAATTACTGTTTTCTTCTCTTTTGCATCTTCCTCCTGATTAGCAGGCTTTGACCAGATTTTTTCTGAATGTTATCTCCTTTGCAGAGTGATCTCTTCACCTGTGTGGGAGAGGGCAGCCACCAATTTCTTGCACAGAATCCAAGGCTGGGGAATAAATTCTCCTCTAGAATAGAACTGGGCAGGAATCAAAGAGTGATGGTGGTGGTGGTAGGGATGTTTCCTTTTTGAGTAATAAAGACCCCACTTTTTAAGTGACTATTATTAATTAGCAGAGGCTGGACATGTTTTTGGAATACCCCATCTTCTTCCTAATTGCACCCCACAATTTTAGTCCTGAAGTAGGGCCTTAAAAACTAAGCTTCCTAGCAGTCCTTTCGACTGGATACAAGCTCGTGATTTAGGTTGCACCAGTCAGAGTCATTCAAAGGCAATATGCAGGTGAACCAGGACAAAAGGAGTTTTCTTGGGGGCAGTGCTGCCCACACAGTGCATGAGCAGGGAGTGCCCATTTGGACAGCTTTATAGAATGTTCCAAGGGTTTTGGTCTGAGGGGCATGGATGTGAGCTCTGGATCTGCAAGTTTAAGCCATGAGTTCATCTCAGGTCCCACCTGCCTACTACTCTCTCGTAAAATGTTCCTTTCTGACATCAGCAACAGAGTGTATCCAGAGATAGGCAGTGCACGCACGCGCGCGTGTGCGCACACACACACACACACACACACACACACACACACACACACATCTGTGTGAGGACTGCAGCTGCAAGAATTGAAGAAAATGCTAGTTGTCGGAAAAAAAACTCCTCTCATGTAGAGGGAACCAATCTCAGCCTGGGGGTGGTACAGAGGAGCCTTGTAAGGTTCCAGAGGTTTAAGCAGGCTTTTCTGACTTCATGTTTCTCACTAAGAATGCAAGGAGTAAAATAGGGAGTAGGAGTGATAGCATAGTGGTAGAGTATTTGCCTTGCAAGCAGTCGACCCAGGTTTGATTCCCAGCATCTAATATGGTCCCTGAGTCTCCCAGGAGTAATTTCTAATTGCAGATTCAGGAGTAACCCCAGAGCACCACTGGATATGGCCCCAAAACAAACAAGCAAGCAAAAAATAAATGCAAGGAGTAAAATTAAAAATCCTGTTTTAGTGAGAACACACTGGATTGCATCTGCTTACCAGAGAGAACCAAAGTACAGCTGACTGGATCAGCATTTCTCATGCTGATCTCTGTTGAATATTTTAAGGGCCACAGGTAAAAATCTCATAAATGGATAGGTGACAGACATGAGGCTAGAGGGACAACAAGTCAAATGTGGGACAGGGAGATGGTAGCAGAAAAAAATAAGGTTAAAAGGGCTGGGGTCAGAAAGGAGATTGAGAAGCATGGGTTATTCTGATGGGGTTATCCTGGGAGCCCTGCCTTTCTCTCCTGCTGAGTGCCCAGAGACAGTCTACCCATTTGAAAAATCTTTCATCCATCTGTAGGAGGGGCCAGAAGGGCAAATCCTTTAGACACTCTTGTCATTAGCTGCCTGCCAGAATTTAGGTGGCACAACTCAGGATCAAGCTCTAGGTAGACCCCTCCCAAGAAGAGGCAGGTAGAGGTCAGGGGAAAATAGGGTCTCCTTCCTTCTCAGTTACAGAGTTCTGTGAAATTTGCATGAGATGTGATTTGGTGGGGAGTGGGTCTCCTAGCCAGTGTGCAGGGAAACCAGAATCCACTCTCAATGTTACTCAGCTAAGGTTCAGTATGAGGGTCTGAGGATGCAGAACTGCTTGGGTCCTGTGAGTCAGGGACCACCCAGGCTATACCCACAGTGCTTGGGTTGATGTGGCTTTTTTTTTTTTTTTTCACAAAACAAGGAAGGCCTGTCCCCTTCCATGTCACTCTCTAAGACAATGAAAACAGGAGTGATCTCAGTGTCTTTACTCTTCTGAACATGATTGCCGAAGTGAGGAAATCTCTCCTTATGGCAAGACAATTAGATATGCTACTGGGAATGTCAGGCTGCACATGGGACTAAGGGTGCCCGAATTGCCAGGCCTCGTTCTGGGAGCTGGAATGTGACTCTAGAATTGGCTCTGCCTATGGCTGAGGCCGTGGGGACTCACTCTCCCAGCCTGCAAAGGACATTTGGAAAATGTGGTACTATTTTGTGAAGATGAAGATGCATGGACCAGAGACCAAACAGATATGCGGACCTCAGAAAAACAGATGCACACGATATCCTATGAGTATTGTAAACCACGGTGGCTAAAAGAAACAGAAGAAAAAGAAGAGTGCCTGCCATATAGTCAGGCTGAGGCTGGAGGGAAATTGGGCACAGGGATGGAAGGAAATGTACACTTGTGAAAGATTATTGATGGGGCCGGGCGGTGGCGCTGGAGGTAAGATGCCTGCCTTGCCTGCGCTAGCCTAGGACGGACCGGACCGAGGTTCGATCCCCCGGCATCCCATATGGTCCCCCAAGAAGCCAGGAGCAACTTCTGAGCGCATAGCCAGGAGTAACCCCTGAGCGTCACAGGGTGTGGCCCAAAAACCAAAAAAAAAAAAAAAAAAAAGAAAGAAAGATTATTGATGTTGGAACATGGTACTCTGGAAGCCCAAGCACATTTAATTTTGTGACTTTGTAATTCATGGTGATTAAATTTGGGATTTTTGTTTGTTTTAAGGCAATATCCAGTGGTGCACAGGGCTTACTCCTGGCTCTGCACTTAGGAATCACTCCTGGTGGGCTCAAGGGACTCTTTGGGATGCCGGGGATCGAACTTGGGTACTGCCAAGTTGAGCCAGCGTGGCTCTTCAGATGGTAATGTCCAACTAGACATAGCTTCTAGAAGCCTCTCTTATGGATCCTATAGAGATTTAATAAGGAGAGGAGCTAACAAGGCAGCTTGGCCTCCTTTCTTACGCCTTGTCCCTCCGTGGTTCATCTCTGTCATACCGTCCTGTCACTTGCCATGGAAACAGAAGAACTGCCTGCCCTGGGGGCATCACTGTTAAGTTTTTATTGTGATGGGTTGAACAGGTCAGGGACTGGCATCTACTTGACAAGTTGCCTGGACAAGAGTGTTCATTGGAAAACGTTGTAGACAATGATTCACAGCAAACAAGGGCAAGCTAGAGCAACTGCTCAAATGTCATAAATTGAGTAGAAGTTGGAAGGTACAAGAATAATTGAGTATTTTGCACAAAGGACATCCAGTTGGTGTTGAATCAGGAAAGAAGAGGTCGGAGGGATGGGGCAGTTGTTTGGGACTTGATTTGGCTTCTTTGGATCCAGACTTCACTGTCCATGTCCCTCTAAGTGCGGGCTTCTTCCTCCTTGGGGAAAACCTGGAGTGGGGGATCTCCCCACTTAAAGACACAATAGGAACATAGTGAGTGGAGCCAACCCTAATAGAAATGCCCCTTCCTGACAAACCGCAGCTGGTGAGAAAAGCAGGTTCCTGGATGGGGGAGAATGCAAGGAGCTGAGACACTTGCCTTACTCACAGCTGATCTGTGTTCATCCCTGACACCCCATATGGTTGACCCAGCTCAGCCAGGAGGGATCTCTGAGCACAGATCCAAGAGTGAACCCTGAGCACCGATCAAAAATAGGTGTGGCATCCAAAAACCAAAACCAAATTAACTAAAATTAAAGAAAGGATGTGGGCAATCCTTTAAAATAACCTTTCTGATTTGAGGGTGGTCATACCCCAGTGATGCTCCAGGCTTACTCCTGGCTTTGGAATCAGATATCACTCCTGGCAGTGCTGAAAGGACCACATGGGATGCTTGTACACAAACCAGGATCAGTTGTATGCAAGGAAAATGCCTTCATCCCTGTATTATCTCTCCAGCCATTCAAATACATCTTTGTTCCCTTTTGGGGGGAGAGGAAAACACCTTCCTTTACACTGTAGTTGATTATTTGCACCAAGATTATCTGGTGATTCCGATTTCCCTATGTACCAGAACAGTCATTTATTTCTAATCAAGGAATCCCTGACTGTCTCAGACCAGCCATTGCTGTTCTGCCTTCAGCTGCTCTGACCAGGTGCTAATGAGGCCAGAGCCCACCAATTCCCAAGCAAATGAATTATCTCTCTTTTCTCCTAGAAAAAGGCTGCCTGGCCCATTCAAAGATGCCACTGTTCACCTTGCAAGAAAAGCCTTGACTCATAAACTGTGGCAAGAACTCCTAGAAGCAGCCCCACTGGCTCAAGATAATTTATAAGCAGGCTGGCTGGAAAGGAAGAAGGTGAAAGGAAAGGAAGGAGAAGAGTGAGTGTCAGGAAGACAAGGCTGGGTACTGGGTTGGGGGTACAGAAAGAAGCAGCTTTTAAAGTGAGAACAACAACAACAAAAAAGACAAAAAAGAAAAAAGGGAGCCAGAGTGATAGTACAATGTGTAGGGCGTTTGGCTTACATGTGGCTGACCCAGGTTCTATCCCCAGCCTGCCAGGAGTAATTTCTGTGCCCCCTCAAATAAATAAACAAATAAAGTGAGAGCCAACTTCACTCAAGACCATGGGATTCTCAGTTTTTTTTTTGTTTTTTTTTTTAGCTTTGGGGGTCAGGACTTACTCCTGGCTCTAATCAGAGATTACTCCTGGCAGTCCTCCTATCAGGGGACTATGTGCAGTGCCAGGAATTGACCCAAGATTGGTCAATATGCAAGGCGATTACCTTCTCCCCTGGACAGTGTCTTTAGCCCTGACATGGTTACTCTTCCTCACATGTTTTGTAGGTATTTCAAACTTCCTCTGGAACATTTCAGCTATAAAGGGAGAGTTCTGTATTCCATGATACTTTGAATAAACAGATCCTAGAAAGTGAGGGCAGAGTTTAACTACACTAACAACTATCATGACAGTGTTAATAAGTGAGAGAAGTAGAATGCCTGTCTCGATTACAGGCAGGGAGTGTGGGAGGAGGGAGGGGGAGGCATTGGTAGTGGGAATGTTGTGCTGGTGCAGAGTTTTTTTTTTTTAATGACTGAAACGCAACAACAATCATGTTTGCAATCATGGTGCTTAAAAAAAAAGATACTATTAAAGGATTAAAAAATAAATAAAATGAAATAAAAAAATGAGTTCATGAGCCAGAATAATAGATATCATAGCAAGTAGGGCATTTGCCTTGCACACAACCCACACAGTTTCGATCCCCAACATCCCATATGGTCCCGAGCCTTCCAGGAGTGATTTCTGAGCACAGAGCCAGGTGTAAGCCCTTAGTAACTACCAGGTGTGACCCCCCCCCCAAAAAAAAAAAAAGAAATTCAAATATCAACTTTTCCTCTTCAGAGCCTTCCACAACACTTTGGGGCTGATCACTATGCCCTAAGCTGACCAGAACACTGTTTTCTGCTACAGAAGCTGAAGATCACAATTGTACTGTTTTTCTTTTGTGAAAGGGGTTGGCTGAAAGACAGATTAAGGTTAGCCTGGAAACTTCTTGGCTGTAATTGCTAATTAAGTCTGGGAGCTGGATTTGCAGTAATAAAGTGAACTGGATTCTGGCCTTTTTACACCAATCTTTTCTGAATTACACACAGATCTTTGACATTAAAATAGAGGAGGAAGGCTTTCAAAACACAGCACTGGGAGAGCTGACAACAGGACTTGAAGTCTGACCACTGAAGTGGGAAAGGAGATATGTAGGTGGTTTTTAATTTTAGGAAAAGTCCTTCTGCCTCTGAAATTCCTGCTATTGATCCTGGCAGTGCATGGCCAAGTGAGAGTGAGAGTGAAAGAGAGAGAGAGTGAGAGAGAGAGTGAGAGAGAGAGGAGAGAGAGGAGAAAGAATAAGAAAGAAAGAAAGAAAGAAAGAAAGAAAGAAAGAAAGAAAGAAAGAAAGAAAGAAAGAAAGAAAGAAGGAAGGAAGGAAGGAAGGAAGGAAGGAAGGAAGGAAGGAAGGAAGGAAGGAAGGAAGGAAGGAAGGAAGGAAGGAAGGAAGGAAGGAAGGAAAGAAAGAAGGCAGGAAGGAAGGAAGGAAGGAAGGAAAGAAGGAAAGAAGGAAAGAAGGAAAGAAGAAAGGAGAATGGAAGAGGGAAGGGGGAAGGGGAGGAGAGGAATGATGGAGAGACAGAACCAGTGACCAGCTCTGGAGCCAACTCATGGAGTATGTCACTGCCCTGCAGATGAAGCGACTTCATCTGTTTCCTCCTTGGTTCAGGCCCAGAGCTGTGTGAGGAGAGAAATATAGTTTTCTTCCCACTTTAGAGAGAGGAAGCAGACATGAAAGCAAGGCAAGCCCCTAGGCCATCTTCCCAGGGACCTTTGTGGGGCATCTTCTGGGAACTGGTCCACACTGATCTACTGAGTTTTGGCAGGACACAGCAGCTGGATGGATGCAGCAGCAGCAGTAGCAGCAACATCAGGTCTTGCTTAGTCTCTTCATCATAACCAGGCCCTGGGCTAGTGGAGGCGGCTCCACCTCTCTCTGCCCTGTTATTTCTGATCAACAGCCCTATACAGGGGCTCCCACTGCCCTTCTGGGCTTTCCTAAAGGTGACTTTCTGTCTCTTGGCCTTTCCTTCATGAGGCTGAATTCTCGGTGTTAAGTGACAACTGGAAGTCTATTTCTTGCCTTGGACACTAACATTGAATAGCATTCCTTCAGGAAGCAAATCTGGGGAGTGGAGTGACAGTACCATGCATAGAGCACTTGCATTGCATGCAGTCAACCCAGGTTTGATTCTCAGCACCCCACATGGTCCCTCAAACACTTTGTTGGTTTTGGGGCCACACTCGCCAGAACTCTGGGATTATACTAAGGAATACTTCTGGCAGGCTCAGAGAACCATATGGGATGCTGAGGATCGAATCTAAGTCAGCCATGTGCAAGGTAAATACCCTACCAACTGTGTTATTGTTCCAGCCCTTAGGAGTGATTCTTGAGCACAGAGCCAGGAGTAACACCTTAGCACTGCCAGGTGCCCTCTCAAAACAACCAGAGCTCTGGGACAAACACAAAGTTGCATTTGCCTTGCAGATTCCATTCCTGGCACCCTATATGGTCCTCTGAGCAGTGCCAGGTATGGACCAACCTGCCTTTCCCACATCTTCCAGTAAGATATCAGCAGGGCCAGTGATGTGACTCAAAAGTTAGCAGCTGGGAGGACTTGAGTTTGATCCCCAGCACTTTATGGCCCCCTGAGCATTGCCAAATGGACCCAAATACCACCAGAATGGCACCCCAGCACTGTTGGGCATGTCCCCTTATAAAATGAGACACTGTTGAGGCCAGAATGATATGATAGCACAGTGGATAGGGCATTTGCCTAGCATGCAACTGACCTGGGTTTGATCCCTAGCACCCCAAATGGTCTCCTAGCACTTCTAGGAGTGATCTTGGAGCACAGAGCCAGGAGTAAGCCCCAAGCACCACCCAAAACCCAAAAATAAATAAATAAAATGAGGCACTATTTGTTTTGGTTTTGATTTTGGGGTCACACCCAGTAATGCTCAGAAGTTACTCCAGGCTCTGCACTCAGGAATCACTCCTGGCAGTGCTCAGAGGACCATATTGGGTGTCAGGAATGGAACCTCTCTCTAAAGTGGAAAGGAAACTGTATCTCCATCCTCACATAGCTCTGGGCCTGAACCTAGGAAACGGAGGTGAAGTTGCTTCACCTGCAGGGTGATGAAATACTCCATTATTTGGCTCTTGAGCTGGCCACTTCCTACAAATGGTGTTTTCTCTCTTGATTATGCATCATCTGGACACTTCTGCAAGCTCCGAGAATCACCCTTTTCCCCATTCCCTTGCTTCAAAAGCTCATTTTCTCTTCCTGTTTTACGGGGTAGTGTCTGTACCACCACACCAGCGTTTGGTATCATCGTGTCTCCCCAACCACCATAAAACCACACTTGGGAGAGTCAGGAAAGCTTAGTCACGCTCACCAAGTTTTGAAACCTGGCAATGAGGCCTGAACAAGGTGAACTCAGAACAAATATGACACCGTGTTCTTCCACAGCTAAGCTGACAAACAAGACCAGCACTTCTACAGAATGTGCCCAGGGTTTGTTCAAAATGCAGTGCAGGAGAGGAAATCCTGCAGAGACAGCTCAGTGGGAAAGGCATTTGCTATGACCTATATTGCTATGTTTGCCGATGGCCAACCTGTATTCAACCTATCTGGTCCCGTGAATGACCTCAGAGCAAAAGAGTCAGACCTGCGCATACCCTCCCCTCCACACACACAAATAAATAATCAGTGTAGTCCTGGAAAGATTGTTCTGGGATTAAGACACTTGCTTTGCACTCAGCTTAGCTAACCCAGGTTCAAGCTCCTACACGACCACTTATGCCCACTCCTTCACCACTAGTACTGTCAGGAGTGATCCATGAGCACAGAGCCCTGAGCATCACCAGATGTGGTCCCCAAACAAATGAAGAAAAATAAATAAATAAATAAATAAATAAATAAGGGGCCATAGTAATAGATAGCACAGTGATAGGGCATTTGCTTTGCACATAGATGATCTGGATTCAATCCAGCATCCCATAGGGTCCCCTGAGCCTGCGAGAAGTGATCTTTTCTTTTTTTTTTTTTTTTTTGGCCATGCCTAGCAGCGCTCAGGGGTTACTCCTGGCTCTGTGCTCAGAAATCACAGCTGGCAGGCTTGGAGGACCATATAGGATGCCAGGAATCAAACCCAGATCCATCCTGGATCAGTCACATGCAAGACAAACGCCCTACTGCTGTGCTATCTCTCCAGCCCTCCAGGAGTGATTTCTGTTTTTTTTTGCTTTTTGTTTTTTGTTTTTTTGGGGGGAGGGTCAACTTGACTGCACTCAGGGGTTACTCCTGGCTCTATGCTCAGAAATTCTCCTGACAGGCTCGGGGGACCATACGGGATGCCGGGATTTGAATCACTGTCCTGCATGCAAGGCAAACACCCTACCTCCATGCTATCTCTGGCCCAACAAGTGATTTCTGAAAGCAGAGCCAGGAGTAACCCCCAAGCAGGTGTGTCACCAAAACCAATAAAACTAACTAATTAACTAAGTAAAATAGAGCCCCCCCCCAATCAGGGGGCTGACCCACAGGGCTGTTCTCATGTAACCCATGGCTTCACAACCAAAATATTCTGCTGGAGCACGGCAGGTTGAGAACACACTTGAATCTGTCCAGATACTGTGTGTGATGAATACAGTTGCTAGTACTGTCCCCTAGCAGGTGTATGGAACCCACGGTCCCTGATGTGCATAGAGGAAATATCTAACTCAGGGCAAGGAAGCACAACTTGGGAATGATCAAATCAGACTACTTGCTTCTCTAGTGTGGATTCATGTCCCTCTAGTCTTCCCTTGCCTGCTCAAACATCCGACTCCCCCCCCACCCCTAGAGAAACCCCACCCTCCAGTTCTTATCCCCTTCCCAGAACATGCATCCTCCCTTTAGGTTGCTCACCTACCCCCTGAAAACTGCCTTGCTCCTCCGAATCCCAGGGAGCAGCCTGGTGGCTGCTCAGAGGCTCTGGCTGAGGTGACCGATGATGACCTCTGGTCTCCTGGGCTTTCAAGAAATTTAGCAAATTTCTTGCTGCTGCTTCCCACACCAGATACTCCCAAATTTCTTGCTGCTCCTTTGGAATTCCCCACTCAGAAGTATCTGGAAGCTCTCCTGTGCTCTTCTTCCCCATTAAGTGTCCTGTAAAGAAACACACACAAAACCTTTCATCCAGGGGAGTGAGTCAGTGTCAACAGAGAAGCACCCTGCAGAGTTTGGTGCTCTGGGTTGCCAGGAATACAGCTGGAGGGGAAGGCTTGTAGCTCCTGCAGAAATGCCACAAGGCCCTACCCTGCTCCTTTCTCCAAAGGTGAGTGGAATGAAGCAAAATTCTATCTGCAACTCAGATGCCCAGACTTCTGGTTCCAGCACCTTAACTACCTAGGCTGGGCAACCTCTGCCAGGTCATCCAATCCCCCAGGTTTTTACTGCTATTACCTGCTATATATTGAGTAAGTTGGATTAGATGGAATTCAAGGTACTTTTTCCAGCTAAAATTTGATCACTGGTGACGAGGCACTGAATTCTATCCCCAAATGAGTGGAGGAATTCAATCAGCCTTCCCAATCAATTTTGAAGTGCTCCTGGAACTAAAAGTTGGAGTGATTTAAAAAAATAAATAGAAAGGTATTGCTTTCCTCATACCTCTAATGTCAACACATCGAAGGGATTTTATTTTCTTTAAACTTGGTCTGGATTCTTAGCTGAGATTGGAGCTAAGAAATGTTACCCAGAAGCTACTACAGTTTGTTAAGCAAGTTAGACACAAGTTCTGACTAATTGTCTCAATCACAGAAAGGCAGAATTCTCCCTTGAATTCTCTCCAAAAATAAGCAGTAAAATCTGTCAGCAGCTGCAGGCAGGTATAGTGGCTGTTTAAAATCCATGAGTGCTGGAGCATTGAGGTCCAGACCATTGAAAACAGAGACATTCCAGGGGTTCTGCTGGTGGGGATGACCAGGACAGGAAGTAGGGGGAGAATTGGAGGTGGGGCTTGGATTCAGGTCTGCAGGAACTCAACACTTTCAGCCAGTTTAAATTTGCTCATGTTCTCTTATTTCTTTCCTTCAACTAATTTTTTTCCATTTTCTCTGTAATTGGATTTCATCACTTTCACATTTCTAATAGTGGCAAAATTATACTGGGTTTGATTTCCAGCTCGCACACAAGCGACAAGAGCTCTTTGAGGTTTTGTCTGCCTGGCATCAGAAGCACGTTTAAGGCAAATATGATATTTGACAAGCCCATTCACTTACCTGGGAATTAAGCCCCTTCCCACCCCTCTGTGAGACAGCAAATCTGTCTCTGGGCCTGACTGCTAGTGTGTGTATTATGATTGACTGGGGTAATATATCTCTGTGCAGATGGCTGCGTTTGATCCATCCTGTCATCAGGGTTTGATGATAATGAGACTTGACAAAGATCAGACACTTGGGAGTAAAGATTCTAGGAAGAAAACCAGTTTACAGTACAGACTATTGTAACACGATGAAGTGTCCTGAACCTTCCTGAGAATATGGGACAGAAATGACTCTGGGGTTTGGAGATAAAGACAAATGAGGTCTGGGGCAGTGGTAGGGCGTTTGCCTTGCATGCAGCTGACCCAGGACAAACTGAGGTTCGATCCCCCAGCGTCCCATATGATCCCCCAAGCCAGGAGTGATTTCTGAGCACATAGCCAGTAGTAACCTCTGAGCGTCACTGGGTGTGGCCCCCCCAACAAAAAAGACAAATGAGGTCTTCCTAAGGCTTTCTAAGGCATCTGAAAGGACTCCGGGTCATAGATCAGTATACTGTGACATTATGTGACTCAGAAAAAAAATTTGAATCCTGAGACCAGAGAGATAATATAATGGGTAGGGCACTTGCCTTGCATGAAGTGGAATTAGGTTCAATTCGTGGCACCAATATAGTCTCTGAACAAGCACTACCAGGAATAACTCCTAAGTACAGAATCAGGAGTAACCCCTGAGCATGTGGCCCAAAACAAAAACAACAAAGAAGTGAATCCTGAGTTATTAGGAAATCTTAAAATGCTGTTTCACTGCTGTTACCATATGAGCTTTTGCCTCACAATGTCCAGATTCTTTGGGGGTCCAGTTGAGGATCCTTGTGAAAAACTCTTTCCTTATTTGCTCGGTCAATGAGGCACCCAGATATCCACTCAATAACCTTATATTTGGCCGCAAGATTGAGGGATGATTAATTGTCTTGCACAACTGCCTAGGAAGAAGTGAAACTTTAGGCTTTATTTATATGAAGGAAATTGAATCAGGATGATTAACAAGCAGGAGTGGGCAAAGTGCTCCCAATAATGACCTCAGTCACTCCTGCCTCACGAATTGCCTGTCAGCTAGTCAAGGTGCTGGCGATGACAAGGATGTTACTGCTAAGGAAGCAGAAGAGATAATAAGAAAGCTTTTAGGAACAACTGCTGTATAATTGCCAGAGTAGCTGTGAGCCTTTCCTACAATACAATAGGAAAAGCACCATGTGGTGGTGTCTCAAGGTAGATCTTAGCCATGTTGTATAAAAAGACAGTGTCGGCACATTTGCAAGGTATGTGGGGTACCATCTCCCACTCTTGGATTTTAAGGGTTGTTAAAGAAAGAAGGAATCTCATCCCTGGGGCCACAGTGGGTGGGGAGTTCGTCTGGCACACAGCCCATCTGGGGTTCAATCTCAGGCATCCCATATGGTCCCCTGAGCACCACCAGGAGTGATTCCTGAGCACAGAGCCAGGAGTAACCCCTGAGCATGGCTGGGTGTAGCCCCCTACAAAAGATGGAACATTTACCCCTAACCCCCCAGAGAGAAGCATACCGTTCCCCCACGCCCCTCCATCCTGTTTCACTTTAGAGCTGGCTACTTCAAATCGTGTCTCCATGGCAACACAGATGCTAGGCCCACCCCTTCTCTTTCTCCCACCCTCATTTGTTATGAGCACTTATCACAAAACTGGAGATCTCCACAGAGATTAAAGACAGCCACTTGAAAAAACAAAATAAAATAAAAGCTTGCCAAAAGGGGAAAACGGCAACTCGTGCCTTTGTCATTCCTTACTAAGCTCTACCACTAAGCCAACAGGTTGGAAACAATGATTATTCTTGAATTCAAAACTTGAAGATGACCCCCAATTTGAGAAAAATTTCATTCAACTCGCAATTGCTGAGGGCTGTTTGGGAAGAGTTATTTTTCAGGAACGACGCTCCGAGGTTTCTGGACGCAGCCTCACACTCACAGCTTCCACCCACATCTCCAAATTCCAGTTTTCAGAATGTAACTGCCTCACGCCAGGGAACCTCAGCCAGGAGAGTTGAGTGGGTTGGGGGAGGACCCAGGGAATGGTTCCCCATGTTGGTACCTATTCATGGCACAAAGAAAACATTTAACACCCGCCAAATCAGAATCTGTTCTGCTTCCCATCATTTCACTTGTTTCTGGTGACCAAGCTCCTCTCAGCAGAAAAAAGCAACTCTCTTCCCATCATTTCACTTGTTTCAGGTGACCAAGCTCCTCTCAGCAGAAAAAAGCAACTCTCTGAGAACAAACCTGCAAGTGAACCCTAACAGGGTCCTTGAGGGTCGCCCCAGTTGGAGGCAAATGAGCTGCCTGACGTTGGTGAGTGCTCTGCAGAGAGCCAGAGCAGGGAAACAGACTTTTCCAGTTCTCAGAGGGTGAATCCTGCCTAGCGCAGGTTTTTATTTTCTCTTCTCATCCATTCATGTCTTTTTAGGGGAGTACACACCCAGGAGAATGCAGGAGATCAAATCCAGATCCCTAGGCTGCCTGCGAGTTAAGCATCCTCCCTGCTCTGCTCTACTATGGCTCTGGCCCCTCATTAAGGTCTTAGTAGACCTGCAAGTGGTTCTCTGCTCCTCCCTTCTCTGGCCCTGCCTCTCCACCAGCTCTGCAGTGCTGGGGGGTGACAAGGGAGCACATAGCTTGCCTCAAGCCAAGCTTGAGCCAAGGCAAAACACAGCCAAGACCAAACACAGCTTGTCTTGAGCCAAGAAGAGCAAAGAAACTTTGAAGCTGCTGCTCAGTGAGCTTTGAGACCACGGATGCCCATGCCGGCCAGGAAAGGCGATCAAAGGCTACACGCTAAGCATCTGGGGACAGATGTGCCCAGGACCTGGGGATGGGCTGGTGAGGGAACTGCAAGGCTCTGGCTTTGAAACTCACACTCAAAACCTCTTTCAGGCTCGCAACTGGCCACCCCGCAGATGCCTTTTAAGAACCTTTTTAGAACCCTTTAGACAAAAAGAGGTTGTGCCCTGGAGGTCCTGCCCTGGCAGGGGGCAGCATGGACACTGGACACTAGCTTTCCCTTCTCCAGCTCCTGAAATCTGGGGCTGGGTTGCTGGTGAACTGCCCCCCTCTTTGCCAGCCTCCCCCACTCCATGACTAAGAAAAGTCGCACATAAGCCGGCTTTATTGCTCTGTAGGGACCATCAATGGATGTTGGGCGTGTGTCCCTGGCTGGGGGAGGACAAGGAGGAAGCTGGACGCTTTGTCTTGACCAAGTTCCCCAGGCGGAGAGACTGGGGGTGGGGCGCCCTCACCCTCTGCTCAGCTGTGGAACCCGTGGTGCCTCCCATCTCCTCTCTGCGCAACTGGGTCTGGGGTACCCAAGTCAGAAACCCCCTGGGAGGGATGGGTGAGGGCAGGTTTGTGGGGGCAGGGACAGTGCTAGAGAAAGGAGGGGGAAGAGGAGACTGAGTGGAAGATTCTGCTTGGGGGTGAGCGCAATTCTTGGGGCGCCAAATGGGCTGGATGGGACTCGGGGAGTGGGGTGGCTGGGAGCCGCAGAGGGTCTCTGAAGGACTGAAAGCAAGCCTTCGGGCAGCCCTGACAGGCAGGTTCCGAAGGCTCCCGCGGGCGAAGCTTTCCAACACCTGTGGCTTCGCGGGGCGCTGGGGGATTCGCTCTCATCAGGGAGGAAGAAACGTGGCTCCCCAAAGCTGTCCCGGGGTAACGTAATGGCGTAGACCAGACAGTTTGCTATCGGGTGGGGAACAAACAGGAGGAGTCCAGGGGGTTAAGGTGGGAGGGAAGCGGGGTTCCTTGGTGTGAGCCGCTGGCCCTGGAGCGGAGCAAAAAGACAGGCGAGGGACCCTCGGATCGTGGAGAAGCGGGTAGAAAGGGTGGAAAAGCGGAGTTTGGAAGAGCGGGCAGATCTGGGGTAGAAGGATGAGAGAGAAGCAGCCCACCCTCTCCAAGCCGGGCTCCAGAAACGCGGGGAAACGAGGGGCTGGGTCCCCCACCCCTGGGGCTGGCAGCCGGCGCGCAGGGCACTTACCCACCGCCCAGTGGTTGCCGCGCGGGTACATCTTGGTCAAGGCGGGGCCCCCGGGACCGGGCACTGGGGCGGCGGGCCCCCGGGGCGCCTGGCCTAGCAGCAGCGCCAGCAGCACCAGCGGGAGCTCCGGGGCGCGCATGGCACGGGGGGCGCGGGGCGGGCGGGCGCTGGACAGCCGGGCCGGACCCACCTGCAGACGCCGCGGCCGCCCGCGCCTCTGCCGCCCGCGCCTTTGCCGCCCCGACTTTATAAGCAGCCCCGGAGGGGGGCCGGGGGCTCTCCAGCCCGGACCAGCGCGCGCTGACGTCTCCCCCGAACGAGCTGTGGCTCTGGGACAAGCGGTCCCCGAAAGTCATTTATCTTCCGACCCAGGGATGACAAGGATGAGTGTATCTGCGCCCCCGCGGCCCTCCCAGGCCCGTCTGCGTCTCCCTACGTGGATTATTTCCCCCCAGCCTCGACGTTTTCCGCTACATCTCTTGCGCGGGGTGTAGAGCTGGGTGGACGTCAGGATAGTGGGGTTTGTGCAGAGCGCCCCACTTCTTCAGGGCAGTCCATAAACTTCTAGACCCTGTATTACAATTGCAGACCACCCCTTGCCAGGTTTGTGTGTGTGTGTGTGTGTGTGTGTGTGTGTGTGTGTGTGTGCTTATGATTGCTAGAGATTTATTCTTAAAAAAAAATAAACATTTTTCTTAAAGCACCGCGAATTGCAAAGTTATTCATAGCTGACTTTCAGGCATTCAATGTTCCTTCGAGGATCCCATCAGCAGTGTCAAAGTCCCTCCACCAATGTCCCCAGGTTCCTTCCCAAACCCATTCCCACTCCCCACCCCATCCCCAGCCTGCCAGTTTGCCTTGCTGTTGAAGTTTGGGTCTCACAATTCCCTTGTTTTTAACTCCGTGGTTTGGTATTTTAGCTAGCTCTGTCGTCCTTAACAACGTGGAAGGACCTGAGTTCCCTGGACCACTGCCTCTGTAACTTCCCATCCATCTTTCTCCCTCTCCCTCCTCTCCATTTCTTCTCTTCCCCCGTCATCTGGGGTCAACGATGCTCTGGCTACCCCCCTCTAACCACTGCATTCCCTCATCCAGTTACTCTAAACTGTCACATTTGAGTGATATCTTGTGTTTATCCTTCTTCTGGCCCATCCAGGTGTTTAGGGACCCCCCTGTTGAAGTTGTAGGGGCAGAGGGAGAAGGCTGGAGCAGAAAACTAACCATGAACTGCCCCCAAACAACAGTAGTTTCCCTTTATAGGGCTTCACTGAGCCATCAGAGAACTGCTTTCCTGCCCGGGGTGAGTCTACCAGAGAGAGGGGCACTCCAGCTTTCCAAGGGGGGCAACTTTCTTCCAGGCATGCTCAGCCCCATGCAGGATGGGTTTGTAGGAGGAGGGGGGTTGGTATACCACTCTGGGCACAGCTGATGAAGCTGAAATAGCCCCATTTTCTCTGGCTGTATCTCCTGATTCATACATTGATGTCATTCTTCACATGGGTCTGTGCTCAGCGATCACTGCTAGCTCTTTGCTCAGTGGTGACTCCTGGCAGTGTCCGGGATCTCTCCTGGCTCTGCGCTCAGAAATTACTGCTGGCAGGGCTGCACAGATAGCACAACGGTAGGGCATTTGCCTTGCATGCACCAATCCAGGACGGATGGCAGTTCAAATCCCAGCATCCCATATGGTCCCCCATTGCCTCCCAGGAGGGATTTCTGAGCACAGAGCCAGAAGTAATCTCTAAGTGCTGCTGGGTGTGACTTAAAAACCAAAAAAAGAAAAGAAAAGAAAAGAAAAGAAAAGAAGGAAGGAAGGAGAGGAAAGAAAGGAAAGAAAGAGAGAAAAGGAAGAAAGAAAGAAGAAAGAAAAAGGAAGAAAGAAAGAAGAAAGAGAGAAATAAAGAAAGAAAAGAAAGAAAGAAAAGAAAGAAAAGGAAAGAAAAGAAAGGAAAGAAAGAAAGAAAGAAAGAAATAAAAAAGAAAAGAAAAGAAAAGAAAAGAAGAAATTACTGCTGGCATTGCTCAGGGATCACCCGAGCTCTGCTTTCAGGAGTAACTCCTGGCTTTGTACTCAGCAATCACTTTGTATTCCTGTATTCTTGGTAGTGCTATAGGATCATAGTAATGCTATAACATCATTCCTGGCTGATGTTCAGCGATTACTTCTGATTCTGTGCTCATATAACATTCCTAATTCTGTGCTCAGAGATGACTCCTGGCAGTGCTCAGTGATCACTCCTGACTCTGCTCAGGGGACTGTGTGCCATCAGAGATGGAATCAGAGTCAGCCTCATGCTAGACAAGCACATGTCCTCCTATACTATCTCTCAGGCTCCTGGTTCTGTGCTCTGGTGGTAGTTGAGGAAACCTATTAAAATTCCTGGGGTTGTCCCTGGGTCAGCTGCATTCATGGCAAGCTTCCTACCTCCTGTTCCATCCTCCTCCTCCTAGAATGAGGCCTTAAGTTTGCAGAGAGAGGGAACCCATAGGGTGGTTGAGAGTAAAATGACACCCAGCTATTTTTTTAAATATGGAATGCTTCACGAATTTGCATGTCATCCTTGCACAGGGGCCACGCTAATCTTCTCCGTATTGTTCCAATTTTAGTATATGTACTGCTGAAGTGAGCACGACACCAGCTATTAACCCAAAGCAAAGTCACTTCCCCAATTTCCTCTTTCCTTTAAACCTATCCCTTTGATGTGTAAAAGTATATCTGGATAGGAACTTTTGGGAGAATAAAGAAAGCTCAATCTGCCTTGGTGCACAGAGAGCTGATGAGGTGAGAAGCACTGACTCCATGAATCTCTCCTGACTAGCTTGGTTTATTAATTCTTTGCAGCTATCTATCATTAGTCCCATTCACCTGGGATTAGATGTACATCTGTGGAGTGATTTCACAAGGTGGGGTGATTTTACAGTTCAGGAGGGTGTGTTTTCTAATAGATAACAAGGGGAACTGAGAAACCCTCTTTCAAGCTCAGCTAAACCTCAGACTTCATGATTCACTGTATTTACCTTCTGGTGCCAGCTCCTTATCTCCTGGGCAAGTGACAAAGATTCCAGGATGAGCAGCTGAGCACTGCCAGGTATGCTCCTGTCTGCAGGCCTCAGCTACAGCTGACAGCAGAGTAAGCAGAGACACAAATGCTCTCTGATAAGTGTTTTACACTGCTTGTATTTCAGTGGTAAATACTTGGCCACATGGTGCTCATTCTTTGATCATTCAATGGGCCAGTTCTTCTTCAGTCATTCCTAGTACAGAGGGTGTG
This sequence comes from Suncus etruscus, assembly GCF_024139225.1. Taxonomy (NCBI): domain Eukaryota; kingdom Metazoa; phylum Chordata; class Mammalia; order Eulipotyphla; family Soricidae; genus Suncus; species Suncus etruscus. Next base: position 70,512,265 of record NC_064857.1, on the reverse strand, counting down.
GACACACAACAGAGCCAGAGAATTCAACAGAACCACTGAAATCATCTGGCCAGGTCAGAGAAATAGTACAAGGGTTAAGGCATTGGTCTTGCATGCAGCTGACGCTGGTCTGCCACCAGGTTAGGCACATGGGATCCTGTACATCACAAAGCGGGTGCTGCTGAGCTCAGAGCCATTAAACACTGCTGGGTGTGGTCCAATACCCTCACCAGTATCTGCCCCAGCAAATATAATCATCTGTCACCAGACTGGGTTTCCTGTGATATCACTGAGCCCTGTCTTCCTCACAGGTGGTACTTTCTGGGAACTGACCTGACTACTTCCCCCAATGGCCATGTCAAGAGATATGAAATATTTGTCTCTTATGATTAGAAAGAATTTAGGTCACTTGTACCATATGAGTGTTCTCTCCCATTACCCCTCCCCAATGCCATCACACCTGATGGTCATACCCACCCACACCTGGGAGGGGTCTGAGGTTTGGAGTAAAGGTGTTGTCTAGGGGGAAGCGTAGTGAGAAAAAAAGAGGAAGGAACCCTGGAGATCAGCAGGAAGGGAAACAGAAAGAGAGAGCTCCTGAGTGTGGGTGTACCTATTTAAGACCCTGAGACCCACCCATTTCTGGGAGGGGTCTTGGGAACCGGATAGTAGGCGTAACTCTACCTGCAAGACCCGGCCCATTCCGGGGAGGGGTCTTGAAATAGGTAGATAAACCCGGGAGCCAGGGGGTTAGGAATCTTTGCCTTTTGGCCCTGCTGGGCTCTCTGGGGGAGATGGCTGAAATAAGACGCAGGGCAAGCCTGGAATGGCTAAATGCTTGAAAGGTTATGAGATAGACCACACACCTGTGGTGGTCAGGGCATGAATAAAGATAATGCTTCCTAAGGTCTGCCTGCTTGTGAGTCTAATTCCACCGTTCGCCTAACCTGGAACCTGCCGAATCATGGGGGTTGCTGAGCCACGTGGCCTGGGTTGGCACAGAGAGAAATCCACCGCCATCCAGCCCCATCCTTAATTATTTAATGCAAGACTGAGAGAAAGAGATGAGTTAAGAAGACATCGTGGAAAGTCTGCACATGGCAGATAGGGCCATGGAATAAACTGAGCTGACTCCAATGAAACTCTGACTGACTGCTTGTGATTATTTCTACACTGTTATCCTGCGTCTTCAGACCTGCTGGTTGAAGGGCTACAAGTGCTGTGCAGTGCAGAGAAAGGCCTCACCCCAACCTAGGACCTTATATATGTTTTTTGGGGGGCTACACCTGGTGATACTCAGGGGTTACTACTGGCTATGCACTCAGAAATTCCTCCTGGCTTGGGGGACCATATGGGTCACTGAGGATTGAACCCAGGTCTGTTCTGGGTCACTGGTGTGCAAGGCAAACGCCCTACTGTTGTGCTATTGTTCTAGCCCTAGGACCTTATATTTTATATTAATACAACATTCTTCCACCGAGCCGAATTTTGTAGAATGATTTTCAGATGGCCCTTGCAGTATGTGTGGGGGGGCTCAGAGTCTGGAAGAAGCCTTGAATGCATAAGTACTAGCGATTGATCTCCAACATTATATGGCCTGTTGAGAGCCTCCAGGTATAGTCCTAGAGCCCTCCCTAAGCACTGTTTAAAATGTATTGACATGGGGCCAGAGCAATAGCTCAATGGTGGAACCTTTGCCTTGCATGTGAACAACCCAGGTTCCATTCCCAGCATCCTCCATGGTCCCCCAAGCTTTCCGGGAGTAATTTTGAGTGTAAAGCCAGGAGTAAACCCTGAGTGCTGCTAGCTATAGCCCCCCCATTTATTTTAATGTATTAATTAAGAGAAGCAAAGAATGAATGTGTCTTGGAAGACAGGAAGGGCTGGTCTGATGAGGAGTGCTGGACAAGAGACTCTCGCATCTCATCTGAAGCTCAGAGGGGTCTAGGTCTAGGATATGAGAAATAGGAGCCTGGGGAGCAGAGTTGGGCCCATTCATCACCCCCTTAGCCACTGCCCACCAACTGCTCCCCCCACTGCAGGGTTGACTCATGTTTCTCCCACACATGCTCCCATACAGCCAACCTTACCTGTGCCATACACATCCATATCAGGGTGCTCTCAGCCAGAGTGGGACAGGTTACCTGGGATTTTCTGCCAAGCCAGACCAGGGTGCTGGAGGCGAAGTACACATAGGAGGAAGCCAAGAGATCAAAGAGATGCCAGGTAATTCAAAGATTTGGCTTGCACAATGACTCATGTGAGAATGTCACACCATTGGGCTCTGGCAGAGCTCAGTGCCCGGGACAGAATTTGTGGGGAGTTGGCACCCAGATGTCTCCTATGAAGTGCCTGTGTCTCTGTGGGAGACCGAGCACCCCACATATCAAAAGAACTCTGGATGAATTTTCCACCGCCTGCCTGATTCAAGCCATAAAGTTTGCATAGCCCCGAGCCAACTGGAAACTCTGCAAATAAATTTAGCCCAGCACACAGAATCTGGCTTAACCAGATTCCTTAACCTTTCCATGGAACCTGTTTTTGTAACTGCTCTCAAGCATGTAGTTATAGATAGGTTTTTGTAAAGTTTAAATTATGATCCTTATTGCTTGCACAAAAGAAAGATTTAAATGGAAAATAGGCTAAACAAAAATTGTATTTGCGTAAATATCTATTAGCTATTTGTTTAAGGATTTGCTTCCCCTCCCCCCATCCTGCCAGGTTCCTCTTTATCCTTCCCGCCATCAAAATGTGTTTGTGCTCCCATTAGTTAAAATTGTTGTACTTGTACAAATCTGATTGGTTTATGTTTCAATCCTATGTTACTACTCCTCCCACTGGAGCAGAGCATAAAAACCCTGCTTCTCCCCTCAATAAACCTCTTGACTGGCGTACACCTTGAGCGTTTTACTAACTTCTGCAGCTTAATTTTTTAGGTGTTCACAAAAGAGCTTAACACTCGCGAATTATTTGTAGCTGCTTTCTGTCCCGGTTGAGAGAAAGCTGCTGGCCGGAATTCTCTCCCAGTAAAGGGCAGGAGCAGAGGCAGTTACATGTCTCCCCCACACTTGCCCAGTGTGGGGTGAGGTGTGTCGCCAAGGGCGCTGTTTGTTTTGGTCCCTGTATACTCTTTATTACTAGGGATCCAGGACCGTGCATCAGACTGCCAGCCAGGCTTCCCAGGCAATGTGGATGTCATTCTACAGAAATGAGAGAAAGTGGGGGGGGGGATGCTGTGGGCACCGCCTTCAGCTTCATGTGGTATTATGGTCTTGTACAAAGGTCTATGGTTGCCCTAAAAAGCCACCAGCCTGCGAGTCAGCTTAAAATTTGGATTTGGGGCCTGAAAGATAGCATAGTGGGGAAGGAGCTTGTCTTGCATGTAGCTGACCCAAATTCAATCCCTGGTATTCCAAGCTCTCCAGGAGTGATTTCTCAGTTCAGAGCCAGAAGTAAGCTGACCTTACCCCACCGGATGTGCCTCCCCCCCCCAAAAAAAAAGGGATCTACTGGCTATAAGATCACCCGTACACTGTATGTTTAACTACAGGCAGATGGGTCTAGTGAAGGGTAGCTATGAAGAATTAATAAACCAAGCCAGTCAGGAGATAGTCATGGAGTCTCTCTCCTTGTGGTCTCTCTCCTTGTGGTCTCTCTGCTCACCAAGCCAGGATGGCCTTTCTTTATTCTTCCAGTACAAATTCAACCAGGTGGGGGAGGATAGAATGAGATCCAAAGGGGATATGTGAAAATGAAAATAAAAGAGGAATTTGGGGGGGCACCTTGTTTTGGGTAAGGTGTGACCTAACAATTGTGGGCAAGGCCCTAACAATTGGGGCAAGCCCCAGGTGGACTAGGGAAACCCTGGGGTCCCTCTTCCAGGTTATTCTCAGCCAAGTAGACCCTGAGATATAGTAGTGTTTAGACACTTTGTGATGGTTGGGAGCTTCTAGGACTGTCCTGACAATGCTCAGGGAATCATGAGGCCCCAGGATTGAACTGGGGGTGGCTGTAGGCAAAGCCTGCACTTAGTTCTGAGGTACATCTCAGATCTTCAGCTCAGTTCTTGCTAAATACCTCAGCAGGGACAAATCTGGAGCTACAAGTACAATCCTGAATATATTGGTGCGTAGAAATGCACCTGGAGTGGAGGCAGGGCTACTGCAGAGTGATGCCCACTATGTCACGGTTAGAGAGAAGAGACTGTGTGTTCAGCCACCAGAAAACCAAATTCCATCCCTGGAGCGTGTGTCTCATGTCAAGTCTGCACCTGTGAGCAGAAGAAGCAATACCTCCTCCTGTAAAATCCTCCCCTAGCGAGATATTCCTTCAAATAACTGCAAATATCTGTTCTGCTCCAGGTATGTGTTTGTGTGTGTATGTGTGTGTGTGCAAGAAAGAGATAGAGACAGAAACAGAGAGTTAGAGAGATAGAGTAAAAGATAGAAAGAGAGAGGGAGAGAAGGAGAGAGGGGGAAAGGGGGAGAGAGGAGGGGGAGAGAGAGGGAGAGGGAGGGGGAGAGGGAGAGAGAGGGCGAGAGAGGGGGAGAGAGAGAGAGGGAAGAGAGAGAGAGAGGAGTCCGCACCAGAATTCTCTTGGCTGTCTATGAAGCAGGCACTGTTTATTCCATTTATAAGCAGGCCCAGTAACTTGCCCCAATGGTAATTAGCAAAACCAGGGGTGACATCAGAAACACCTGATCTTTGGGGTCTTGTGAACACTAGTCTGGAAAAAAAAATCAATTTCCTAGTGGTCCCAGGAGACTCTTCCTCCAGGATTTGATCGATTTCTTCAGCCACAGGGCATACAAAGCATATTAAAAAAATAATTTGAGAAGAGATAGTAGAATTATTTTTTAGTGGCCTTTGAGTCGAAGCTTCTGTGTGCTAGTTTAGGGCTATTCACACACACACACACACACACACACACACACACACACAAAACGCACACGCAATCTCTTCATTTTGTACCACTAGTTTAGGGCTATTCACACACACACACACACACACACACGCACAATCTCTTCATTTTGTACCACTAGTTTAGGGCTATTCACACACACACACACACACACACACACACACACACACACACACACACGCGTGCAATCTCTTCATTTTGTACCAGTGCTATAAATCTATGGAAGTAGGCAGAAGCAGGTGGGCACATATAAATTTGCTTTTGGATGAATAAGAGACAATTTTGGCTACAGCAGAGATGGCGGCCAGACTCCCAAAATACAGCCCCAAACGTCTGCAACTGAAAATGTTTTTTCTGCTGTGTGTGTCTCTGTGGATGCCCTCTGCAGAGGGGCCTTTACCACAGACTGTTCATGGTGCTCAGTGTATTGGGGACAGGGGAGTTTCAGAGTCCAGCCTTCATGGGGGTCTTCTCAGGGGTTTTCGACCCCAGGATGATTCCAACTGGGAGGCTGGGTGATACTTGGAAGAGACTGGAAAAACTTTGGAAGATATTTCTCACCTGCCCATCCTCTGTCCATTAGAAAATCCTGGGTCGCTTCATCATAATAACAGAAATGGCCGAGAACATTGCAAATACTTCACGGGTGCGTGTCTATGTATGCGTGCATGTGTCTGTATATGTGCATCTATGTGTGTATGTGTCTGTATGCATGTGTAACCTCTCTGACAACTATCCTGCATATGGGGGGGGGGGTGATCACCTTTAGTCTAATCTAATGTGCATCTCCTGACTAATCCCCTGACTTTTGTTCCTGGGGCCATCGTGAATACCTGGAAACCCTCTTCCTTGTTCTATTTTGTACCACCCAGAACTTGCATGTCACAGATCCTTCCATCCTGTGTCCAATCTGCCTTGCCCGGTCCTTCTCACACTTTTCACCTGGCCCTGGACACACCCTATACCCTGATTCTTTGCATCCCCCACTTCCTCCTGGCGAGAGCTATCATTCCTCCTCTCCCCCAACTGTTCTCATCATCCTCCTGGGCACAGGGCCCATGTTATTTATTTGGGGGAGGTGGAAAGAGCCACACCCAGTACTGTTGTAGGGGTTGCTCCTGGCTTTTGTGCTTAGGACTCACTCTGGGATCAAACTCTGACCAGTACCTTCACATCATTCAATCTCTCTGGTCCCCTTTAAAGAGGAGAAAATGAGAGACAAGGAAGGGGGTACAGGTAGTACAGTGGAACCTTCAGGGAGATACATTCTCAGACTACAGCCACAGGGAGCTGGACATGAATTTTGGGGAGAGAGGGCACTGTTTCTGGAATTTTCCACAGGTAGGTGTACTATTTCTTGGTTGCCTGGGGAGATTAAAGCCCTTCTGTATGCAAATGCCTTGTTCAAATGAACCTTACCTAGGAAGCTCAGGGACTCAGCCGTGACCACCCAGTCCTAAGTATAAGGAGGCCCATTGAGGTAGGTGGCATGGCAGGGAAGACATTATGATGTCTCAGCTATGTTAGCACCTCTTTTCTTCTGGGCCCTAGTTCTGCCTTCTTCTGGGGGCATTTGTAAGGGAAATAAAAAAAAATTTAAAAACAGCATAAAGCACATTTTTAGAGCCTGAATAAACTTGAGCTGTGTGGCCAGCCAGAGTCATCTTCAGAGAATCACAGGTGGAGGCTTGTCTTGAGTTCCAAAGGGAAAAGGACTCACACAAATATCTGCAGTGTCCTTAATCTCATCTTTTTTTTTTTTTTTTTTGGGCCACACCCGGCATTGCTCAGGGGTAACTCCTGGCTGTCTGTTCAGAAATAACTCCTGGCAGGCACGGGGGACCATATGGGACACCGGGATTCGAACCAACCACCTTTGGTCCTGGATTGGCTGCTTGCAAGGCAAACCGCTGTGCTATCTCTCCGGGCCCGTTAATCTCATCTTTTATCAAATTAAGGTCCTCTAACTTCCCATCTCCATCATCTTCTTCATGATGGTATCGAGAGCAATAGCTCCAGACTCCCAGCAGAGCACACTTAGGTGGAAACAGGCATCTCTAGTAGCCGTCAGTTCAAGGAGGTGCCCAGCTTACTGGAGAAGTGGCAGAAGAAGTGGGAGTTCCTGAAGTCTGCTAATGGATCCTTGAAGGCTCCATGAACCAGCTTGGTGACTAGGCAGCTGCCTTGGATACTTATCCAGGCAGGGAATGTTATAGATCCTGCCAGTCACTTCTACCCTAAGTGGAATTTCATCTGGGTTGAAACAGGTTAGTCATCGTACATTAAGATCAGAGGAGCATCATGGCATTGGAAGTTTTGGAAACAAAAGTAGGGGCATTGGATATGGGACTCAAGACCAGAGCAAGAGCCTGAGCCCCAACAGAATATAGTGGAACAGGAAGTCACATGTCCTCACACAAGTGGCCTCACCAGTGAGTGCAGCTGTCTCCCTGATGGGGCCAGTTTTGACACCCTCCCTCAAGCCCTGACTCCATTACTTCCCCTTAGTGTTTCCCTGCAGGCTTAACCTTCTCCAGGGTCCCCAATCCCTAATGGATCTAGGCCCCTCTGCATGGTCAGAGTCATAAGAATAACATGGCATGATGTATGATCTTACAAATTTATTAACCGCCCTCTTAAAAGTCCAGTAAAAACTAGCTTTGCTGTTATCCTAAGTGCCACCACATTAGGGGCTAATATTACAAATTCAATTCAGTGTGTGAACTTGAACAAGGCCAAAAAATAACAAATGCCAGTCTGGAACTTGACCTTGTGTGGGCATTCCAGGTCCAGATGGCTGACCAAAAAGTATAGAATAGTCCCAGATAGATGGCAGAGGAGCATATAAGCTGAAGGCTGGGCCTTGAGTCTCTAAAGATAGGATTTCTTTTTGCTAAGCAACATTTGTCTGGAACACTGTGGAAGTAACAGGTTTTTTTTTTATGTTTTTTTTTTTATTTAAACACCTTGATTACATACATGATTGTGTTTGGGTTTCAGTCATAAAAGGAACACCACCCATCACCAGTGCAACATTCCCATCACCCAAGTCCCAAATCTCCCTCCTCCCCACCCAACCCCCGCCTGTACCCTAAACAGGCTCTACATTTCCCTCATACATTCTCAATATTAGGACAGTTCAAAATGTAGTTATTTCTCTAACTAAACTCATCACTCTTTGTGGTGAGCTTCCTGAGGTGAGCTGGAACTTCCAGCTCTTTTCTCTTTTGTGTCTGAAATTTATTATTGCAAGAATGTCTTTCATTTTTCTTAAAACCCATAGATGAGTGAGACCATTCTGCGTTTTTCTCTCTCTCTCTGACTTATTTCACTCAGCATAATAGATTCTGTGTACATCCATGTATAGGAAAATTTCATGACTTCATCCCTCCTGACAGCTGCATAATATTCCATTGTGTATATGTACCACAGTTTCTTTAGCCATTCGTCTGTTGAAGGACATCTTGGTTGTTTCCAGAGTCTTGCTATGGTAAATAGTGCTGCAATGAATATAGGTGTAAGGAAGGGATTTTTGTATTGTATTTTTGTGTTCTTAGGGTATATTCCTAGGAGTGGTATAGCTGGATCGTATGGGAGCTCGATTTCCAGTTTTTGGAGGAATCTCCATATTGCTTTCCATAAAGATTGAACTAGACGGCATTCCCACCAGCAGTGGATAAGGGTTTCTTTCTCTCCACATCCCCGCAAGCACTGTTTGTTCTCATTCTTTGTGATGTGTGCCATTCTCTGTGGTGTGAGGTGGTATCTCATTGTTGTTTTGATTTGCATCTCTCTGATGATTAGTGATGTGGAGCATTTCTTCATGTGTCTTTTGGCCATTTGTATTTCTTTTTTGTCAAAGTGTCTGTTCATTTCTTCTCCCCATTTTTTGATGGGATTAGATGTTTTTTTCTTGTAAATTTCTGTCAGTGCCTTGAATATTTTGGAGATTAGCCCTTTGTCTGATGGGTATTGGGTGAATAGATTCTCCCACTCAGTGGGTGGCTCTTGTATCCTGGGCACTATTTCCTTTGAGGTGCAGAAGATTCTCAACTTAATATATTCCCATCTGTTAATCTCTGTTTTCACTTGCTTGGAGAGTGCAGTTTCCTCCTTGAAGATGCCTGAAGTCTCAATGTCCTGGAGAGTTTTGCCTATGTGTTGTTCTACATATCTTATGGTTTGGGGTCGGATATCGAGGTCTTTAATCCATTTGGATTTTACCTTCATACATGATGTTAGCTGGGGGTCTAAGTTCAATTTTTTGCAAGTGGCTAGCCAGTTGTGCCAACACCACTTGTTGAAGAGGCTTTCCTTGCTCCATTTAGGATTTCCTGCTCCTTTATCAAAAATTAGGTGATTGTATGTCTGGGGAACATTTTCTGAGTATTCGAGCCTATTCCACTGATCTGAGGGTCTGTCCTTATTCCAATACCATGCTGTTTTGATAACTATTGCTTTGTAGTAAAGTTTAAAGTTGGGGAAAGTAATTCCTCCCATATTCTTTTTCCCAATGATTTCTTTAGCTATTCTAGGGTGTTTATTGTTCCAAACAAATTTCAAAAGTGCCTGATCTACCTCTTTGAAGAATGTCATAGGTATCTTTAGAGGGATAGCGTTGAATCTGTATAACACCTTGGGGAGTATTGCCATTTTGATGATGTTAATCCTGCCAATCCATGAGCAGGGTATGTGTTTTCATTTCCGCGTGTCCTCTCTTATTTCTTGGAGCAGAGTTTTATAGTTTTCTTTGTATAGGTCTTTCACATTTTTAGTCAAGTTGATTCCAAGATATTTGAGTTTGTGTGGTACTATTGTGAATGGGGTTGTTTTCTTAATGTCTATTTCTTCCTTATTACTATTGGTGTATAGAAAGGCCATTGATTTTTGTGTGTTAATTTTGTAGCCTGCCACCTTGCTATATGAGTCTATTGTTTCTAGAAGATTTTTGGTAGAGTCTTTAGGGTTTTCTAAGTAGAGCATCATGTCATCTGCAAACAGTGAGAGCTTGACTTCTTCCTTTCCTATCTGGATTCCCTTGATATCTTTTTCTTGCCTAATCGCTATAGCAAGTACTTCCAGTGCTATGTTGAATAGGAGTGGTGAGAGAGGACAGCCTTGTCTTGTACCAGAATTTAGAGGGAAGGCTTTTAGTTTTTCTCCATTGAGGGTAATATTTGCCACTGGCTTGTGGTAGATGGCCTTAACTATATTGAGAAAGGTTCCTTCCATTCCCATCTTGCTGAGAGTTTTGATCAAGAATGGGTGTTGGACCTTGTCAAATGCTTTCTCTGCATCTATTGATATAATCATGTGGTTTTTATTTTTCTTGTTGTTGATGTTGTGTATTATGTTGATAGACTTACGGATGTTAAACCATCCTTGCATTCCTGGGATGAAACCTACTTGATCGTAGTGGATGATCTTCTTAATGAGGTATTGAATCCTATTTGCCAGGATTTTGTTGAGGATCTTTGCATCTGCATTCATCAGCGATATTGGTCTGTAATTTTCTTTTTTGGTAGCATCTCTGTCTGGTTTAGGTATCAAGGTGATGTTGGCTTCATAAAAGCTATTTGGGAGTGTTTCCACTTGTTCAATTTCATGAAAGAGTCTTGCCAGGATTGGTAGTAGTTCCTCTTGGAAAGTTTGATAGAATTCATTAGCGAATCCATCTGGGCCTGGGCTTTTGTTTTTGGGCAGACTTTTGATTACCATTTTTATTTCATCAATGGTGATGGGGGTGTTTAGATATGCTACATCCTCTTCTTTCAACCGTGGAAGATTATAAGAGTCCAAGAATTTATCCATTTCTTCCAGGTTCTCATTTTTAGTGGCATAGAGTTTCTCAAAGTAGTTTCTGATTACCCTTTGAATCTCTGTCATATCAGTAGTGATCTCTCCTTTTTCATTCCTAATACGAGTTATCAAGTTTCTCTCTCTCTCTTTCTTTGTTAGGTTTGCCAGTGGTCTATCAATCTTGTTTATTTTTTCGAAGAACCAACTTCCGCTTTCGTTGATCTTTCGGATTGTTTTTTGGGTTTCCACTTCGTTGATTTCTGCTCTCAGCTTTGTTATTTCCTTCTGTCTTCCTATTTTTGGGTCCTTTTGTTGAGTACTTTCTAGTTCTATTAGCTGTGTCATTAAGCTACTCAGGTAAGCTCCTTCTTCCTTCCTGATGTGTGCTTGCAAAGCTATAAATTTTCCTCTCAGTACTGCTTTTGCTGTGTCCCATATGTTCTGATAGTTTGTGTCTTTATTGTCATTTGTTTCCAGGAACCTTTTGATTTCCTTCTTGATTTCATCTCGGACCCACTGGTTATTGAGTATGAGGCTGTTTAACTTCCAGGTGTTAAAGTTTTTCTTCTGAGTCCCTTTGGAATTCACAAATAATTTCAGAGCCTTGTGGTCTGCGAAGGTAGTCTGCAAAATTTCTATCCTCTTGATATTATGGAGGTATGTTTTATGTGCCAGCATGTAGTCTATCCTGGAGAATGTCCCATGTACATTGGAGAAGAATGTGTATCCAGGTTTCTGGGGATGGAGTGTCCTATATATATCCACTAGGCCTCTTTCTTCCATTTCTCTCCTCAGGTCTAGTATATTCTTGTTGGGTTTCAGTCTGGTTGACCTATCCAGTGTTGACAAAGCAGTGTTGAGGTCCCCCACAATTATTGTGTTGTTATTGATATTGTTTTTCAGATTTGTCAACAGTTGTATTAAATATTTTGCTGGCCCCTCATTTGGTGCATATATGTTTAGGAGAGTTATTTCTTCCTGCTCTACATACCCCTTGATTAATATAAAATGTCCATCTTTGTCCCTTACAACCTTCCTGAGTATAAAGTTTGCATTATCTGATATTAGTATGGCCACTCCAGCTTTTTTATGGGTGTTGTTTGCTTGGATAACTTTTCTCCAGCCTTTTATTTTGAGTCTATGTTTGTTCTGACTATTCAGGTGCATTTCTTGTAGGCAGCAGAAGGTTGGATTGAGTTTTTTGATCCATTTAGCCACTCTGTGTCTCTTAACTGGTGCATTTAGTCCATTGACATTGAGAGAAAGAATTGTCCTGGGATTTAATGCCATCTTTATATCGAAATTTGGTGTGTCTTTTGGTCAGTCTTGTCTTAGATTAGGTCTTTCAGTTTTTCTCTTAAGACTGGTTTTGAGTCTGTAAAGTTTCTGAGCTGTTTTTGTCTGTGAAACCATGTATTCTTCCGTCAAACCGGAAAGTGAGTTTTGCTGGGTACAGTATTCTAGGTGAAGCATTCATTTCATTCAGTCTTGTCACAATATCCCACCACTGCTTTCTGGCATTTAGTGTTTCTGGTGACAGGTCTGCTGTAAATATCAAGGATCCTTGCTTGAATGTAATTTTCCACTTTTGATCTTGCTCTTTTCAGAATTCTGTTTCTATCTGTGGGATTTGTCATTGTGACTAATATGTGTCTTGGGGTGGTTTTTCTTGGGTCTCTTTTGGTTGGTACTCTTCGAGCATGCAGGATTTGATCACATATATTCTTTAGCTCTGGGAGTTTCTCTTTAATGATGTTCTTGACCGTTGATTCTTCCTGGAAATTTTCTTCCTGGGTCTCTGGGACTCCAATGATTCTTAAGTTGTTTCTGTTGATCTTATCATAGACCTCTATTTTCATCTGTTCCCATTCTTTGACTAATTTTTCCATTGTCTGTTCATTTGTTTTAAGTTTTTTTTCCAATCTCTCCTGTTGTATGGAATTGTTATGTATCTCATCTTCCACAGCACCAAGTCTATTCTCAGCTTCTGATACCCTGTCCTAGAGCTTATCCATTTTGTCATTCACTTCGTTTACTGATTTTTTCAGGCCTGTTATTTGACATGTTATTTCAGTTTGGAGTTTTGTGATTTCTGTCTTCATATTTTCTTGATTCTTATTAGTGTTCTGTTCTATTCTATTCATGGTTTCTTTGAGTTCTTTGAGTATATTCCATATTGCTACTCTAAAGTCCTTATCTGAGAGATTGATTAGTTGGTTGGTCGTTAACTGGTCATCAGGATTGTCATCTTCATTCTCTATGTCTGATGCTGGCCTGTGTTGTTTCCCCATTGTCACACTTGTATTGTGGGTTTTTCTACGTGTTGTGGTGGTATTCATTGGTTATATGATGCAGGCAACACACTTCTCTGGCTCCGCCCCTTCTGGATGGGCCGACTTGCCTCCAAGGTAGGGGAGTCCTCCGTGGATGCAGCCTCACACAGGATCAAATCTTAGGCCCAAGCATGCAGCAGAGAAGACAGTCTGAAGAGAAATTCTTGCTTCTGTGATCCAGCACAGTTCTTAGTGTGGTTTTTTTCTTCTTGTGATGGTGTTCTTTTTTTAGAAAGAGCGCACAGCTGCGTAGCAAAGTGGAGCTAAGTGCCTTCTGGAGCCTCTTTTCAGCCCACTCTCAGGAGGTTCACGCAACAGGATAGCAGAGAGACACACACAGGCAGCACTCACAGTTTTTCACAGTTGGGCCCCACTGGTCAGGCGTAGTTTTCACTTGCTCGCTGGGCAGCTTCAGAATGCTGTATTTTTGGGGTTTACTTCCCAGGACTCTGAGGAGAGTCACTGGCTCGCTGGGTAGCTTCCGAATGTAGTTTCTTTGGGGTTCGCTTCCCAGGGCTCTGAGGAGAGCTTCCAGAGTTCAGGAAAGACAGAGAAGGGTAGGACAGGGCTCCCTTCCGGTGCTCAGTTTCCTCAGAAGAAGCACAGCCAGGTGGAGACTCTGCAGGTAGAGCAATCAGCACTCTGCCTGGAAACCCCCACATGCAACCATTTCTTACTCACTCACTGGCTCGCTGGGTAGCTCCCGAATGTAGTTTCTTTGGGGTTCGCTTCCCAGGGCTCTGAGGAGAGCTTCCAGAGTTCAGGAAAGACAGAGAAGGGTAGGACAGGGCTCCCTTCCGGTGCTCAGTTTCCTCAGAAGAAGCACAGCCAGGTGGAGACTCTGCAGGTAGAGCAATCAGCACTCTGCCTGGAAACCCCCACATGCAGCCATTTCTCAGTCACTCACTGGCTCCGGAAGTAACAGTTTTAAAAGGTGAATCATGAATGACTTCATAAAAAATTTAGTATAAGTATACTGCTCTAACCCAGAATAAACAGACAAGATTCAACCTCACTTCTGAGTGTCTGGTCTTTGTTTTATCAACAACTTTTGCCTCCACCTTCCTTAAGGGGACAGCATGATTTCCTTAGTGTTGCAGGCTCAGACTGTCATAATACCTCTCTGAAGAGAAGTAGAGACCTTTTAAAGGCACAAGTCATGCTTCTTCAATCATGATAAATTTTGCTTATACATAAAACCAATCACCTCTCTCTAATGTGCAGGGGAACCTCCTGGAGTTTTGCCTTAATCTCCCTCCTTCTGCTTCTTGTTCTCCCAAAGTCCAATACTTGGTAGTGGTGGAGGTAACAATACAGGTAAGGTCTTGCACCAACTGGGGTTTAATCCTCAGCATCCCATATGGTCCCCAATCACCCCATTTTATTCCCCAGAACCACCAGCAGTGACCATTGGGCACAACAGAGTATGGAGCCCCCCATTCAAAAAAGTAATTTGATGGTTCCTTCTCTGCCATTTACTGTGTGACCTTGGGCAAAACACTTAGCCTCTCTCTAATCTCAGTTTTCTTTTTTTTAAATTACTTTATTTAAACACCGTGTTGACAAGGTTGTTCAGAATACAGTTGGGTATTTTTTTCTAACTTACAAAGTTTATCATGATTGAGTTTCAGTCATACTATGTCCAATATCCTTCAAATCCTTGTACATTTTTCCCGCCATCAATTTCCTCAGTTTCCCTCCCATGCTCTGCAAGACATTTTCTTCTCTCTCTCTCTCCCTTCCTCCCTCACTCCTTTTTTATTTCTCTCTTTCTTTCTCTTTCTCTCCCTTTATTTTTTTAATTTTCTTTTTTTTTTTTTTTTTTGGTTTTTGGGCCACACCCGTTTGACGCTCAGGGGTTACTCCTGGCTTTGTGCTCAGAAATCGCCCCTGGCTTGGGGGGACCATATGGGACGCCGGGGGATCGAACAGCGGTCCGTTCCTTGGCTAGCGCTTGTAAGGCAGACACCTTACCTCCAGCGCCACCTTCCCGGCCCCTATTTTTTTAATTTTCTTATGTGGAAAATTGTAAGATGACACTCAGCTATTAATCTAAAACATAGGTATTCCATTTTTCTCTTTTCATTAAATCTCTCCTTTGTAAATGTAAAAGCCCACATGGATAGGTACTTTAGTCTCTCTCTCTGTCTCTGTCTCTCTCTCTCTGTCTCGCTCTGTCTCTCTCTGTCTTTCTCTGTCTCTCTCTGTCTCTCTCTCTGTCTCTCTCTGTCTGTCTGTCTGTCTGTCTGTCTGTCTCTCTCTCTGTCTCTGTCTGTCTGTCTGTCTGTCTGTCTGTCTGTCTGTCTCTCTCTCTCTCTCTCTCTCTCTCTCTCTCTCTCTCTCTCTCTACTCTCCCCCTCCCGGAGAATTGGGAATGGCTTAATAAAAAAAGACAGTCTGGCTTGGTGGGCTCAGAGATACCACAAGAAGCCACTGACTCCATAATCCTTCACGGATACCCTGCTTCTACAGATCTGTCTGCCTAGTGGTAGACATACCACTGAGGGTAGAGATACGGTGCCTGGGGTAATTTCACAATGTGGGGATTTATTTTATAGAAAATAAGAGCTGGTTGTTGTGAGTATCGGGTGGTGGAAGGAGAGCTAAAGTTTTTTGTAAGAGACCCTGGGTTGAGGAGTTTAAACTACAGATGACATCAATGCTGATAAAGATGGTGGGGATGGAGAGTCTGCAAATCCCCAAATCACTTCGTAGCCATCTGAGGTTATCCACATTACCAGAACCCATTTTTCCTGTGCAAACCACCCTTGATCAAGATGACAGGTGCAGCTATCACCCACTAATAGCCATTTCCCACTTCTCCTGCTTCAAAATTGCCTTAAAATATAGCAAGGAGGGCATTCACTTTGCACACAGCTGACCTGGGTCTGATCTCCAGCATCATACTCCTGAGCACTACCAGGAGTGATACCTAAGCACAGAGTAAGCCCTAATCATAGCTGGGTTTGACTCCAAAAACAAACAAGCATGGGGCCGGAGAGATAGCATGGAGGTAAGGCGTTTGCCTTTCATGCAGAAGGTCATCGGTTCGAATCCCGGTGTCCCATATGGTCCCCCGTGCCTGCCAGGAGCAATTTCTGAGCATGGAGCCAGGAATAACCCCTGAGCACTGCTGGGTGTGACCCAAAAACCACAAAAAAAAAAAAAAAAAAAAAAGCAAAAGAAGAAAAACACAGCTCGCTTAAGTCAACCTTCCCAGGGGGCATGAAAGAGGTTCCAGGGTTTCTGGGGGAGACAACAGAACTGGTTAAGGCCCCCACTGACCGCTCATCCTACTCCCTCCTGAGCCATCTGATGGCCCAGTCCTTCAAGTATAACCACCCCTAACTGTGGCACCATCTCCTTCTTCTCATTAAATTCCATCTGATTTCATTCTGACCAAGGTTTGCAATGACCAGGTCCTTTGGTAATTTGGACTTTAATTTATTTTTCGTATTTGCCATTTCTCACTCACTTTGCATTATCTACAAATTTAATCTAAGTCGAATTTACTTTCCCCTCAGGTTGTTAATGAGCCCTGTCTATTGGATAATACAGTTTCCTGTACGCAAACCCCTAGGCCCCTTCTTGATTCTTATTCATACTCAGATCTCATTTCAGAGGCCACTAATTATTACTGGACTGACCTTTGTCCACAGAACACCAAGTGATGTTCCAGTCAAAATCTTCTCAGCCCGATTTCTTCCAGTGCTCTTTGAATTGCTTGGGTCAGAGGTTTCACATGAAATAAATGTTTAAATGATTTCCACTGAATTCCCCTGCGGGGTTTCAAGGCCATAATTGTATTCAAAAATGGCTGTGCTGGTATTGGGGAGAACAATTTGAGGCTTTTGAGTCTTCCTGCTGGCTGCTCATTAGGTTCCTTTTCACCGTGTGCGGGCAGATCAATTTTCTTATTACATTTCTTAAATTTTTACCTGGAACAGCAGGCCAGGACTCCATTCATTTCCTGACTCATCACATGACGCGTCTCTGGACTCCGGAGTCTTCCCAGATGCCGGTATCCTGTCAGCATCAACAGATGATGGATGGCTCTGAGCACCCTCCAAGACTAAGCTGCCTCCCTCTCTGGTTAAGCCCTGGAGTTGATTTGGAGGGGTCAGGAAGTTGAGATCAGGTAACACTTAAGATTCACTCTTGCTGGTGCTTGGGGAAACAGCAGCAGTGCTGTAGCTTAGATACTCCTTATCTTGTTTATCTCCTTCCTTAGCTCCTAATCCAGTCCTCCTCATCTTTGATCAATTGTGTCCCCATTCCCCCAGGCCATTCTACCTCCACCCTTTTACCTCAGGGTACTTGACAATGCCCCGAGATGTTCCATGCTGGACACTCAGAGATGGGGTGCGGAGCTGCAGCACCCACGTGCATGGGACAGTATTGGGAAACGAAGAACTGCCTGTCCATGGAGCAGAGAAAGGGAAGCTGAGTCATATATAAGCTGTGCTCCAGGCTGTCTTCATGACCCCACTTTCAGTTAGTCACCCTGAGGAGGAGTCCCACTTTCCCAAGCCAGCCCCTGAATGGAGCTGAGCACCTTGCCCTTAAGTTTGGGCGTCAAGGGACACTGACCGGATGTTTCTAAAATCCCATTTGAGGGCCACAGCCATAGTACAGTGAAGAGGGTATTTGTCTTGTGTGTGGCTGACTCAGATTCAGTTCCTGACACCTCCTCTCTCTCTTCCTTTCCCCTCCCCTCTCCTGACTCTCCTCTTTTTTCCTTTCTTTTCCGCTCCCCTTTCCTCCCATTATCTCCAGTAAAATAAATCCCCTTGCTATGAAATCACCCCACATGTGTATTTCCACCCCTAGGCAGACATGTCTGATGCAGGTATCTGTGAAGGATTAAAAAACCAAGCCAGTTAGAAGAGAGTCATGGAGACAGTAGCTTCTCCCTCATGGTCTCTCTGCATGCCAAAGCCAGACTGACCTTTTTTTATTCTCCAGTACAAAATTTAACCAGGTGGGGGAGGGTAGAGTGCTTCAGGTGGACTTTTCTATGTGTGTGTTTTGTTTATGGGTCACATCCAGCAGCACTCAGGGGTTACTTCTGGCTCTGTGCTCAGAAGTTGCTGCTGACAGGCGCCGGGGACCATATGGGATGCTGGGATTAGAACCACCGTCTATTCGAATCATCTGCATGCAAGGCAAACACCCTAGAACCATACTATCTGTCCAGCCCCTCAAGTGAACTTTTATATATCAAAGGAAGAGGTTTAAAGGAAAGAGGAAGCTGGGTGAACATCTTTGTTTTGGGTTAATAGCTGGGTGTCATTTAACACCCTTCCCTCTCCTCCTCTTTTTCTTCCCTTCAACCCTTCCCCTCTTCTCTTCACTTTTCCTTTCCCCTTTCCTCCTTTCACTCCCATATTTTCCCTTCCTTTCCCCTCTTCTCTCATCCTGTCTCCTCCGCTCCTCTTCCCTCCACCCCCTCCTCTCAACTCTTCTTTTCTCTACTTCTAAAAACAGTTTCTGGGCACAAGGCACAGGTCCTCAAACTTTTTAAACAGGGGACCAGTTCACTGTCCCTCAGACCATTGGAGGGTCTGACTATAGTAAAAACAAAACTTATGAACGAATTCTTATGCACACTGCATATATCTTATTTTGCAATGAAGAAACAAAACAGATACAAATACAATATGTGGCCCGCGGGCCATAGTTTGAGGACCACTGGAACATTGTTGGCTATATGTTCAGAGCCAGCAAAGCTAACAATAGACCTGTATGTGGATCTCTGAGGAGAGAAGGGACAGTGAGACAAGCTCATCCAGGTACATGGGAAGGAGCACTCACCGCTGGAGCCTGGCTCTCAGTAGGAACACAGCTGAGCACTTTACCCGAGGAGTGGTGCTGCTGTTAGCTCACAGACTGGCAAATAGGGCCCAACCTCAGTCACTCCTGGTGAGGGTCTCCCCTTGCAGCTGAGATGCAGCACCATCAAGCTGATGCCCTTCAACTGTCCACACCTGCTCTCCAAGACTCCACGAAGCAGCCTGGCACAAGCTGGTACTTCCTGGCATGAACTGAGATTAGCTCAGCTGCTACTTTGACAGAAACTTCGCAAACTTTGCAGCAGATTGTTGATCAAAGCTGCCCAGTGCCAGAAATGAGGCTGCCCTCTGACCTTGGGTTGGCTTCTTAGGAGCATTGTGACCCTGAGCAAATTTTTATCTTGATCTTTTTTCCTTCTGTGTTTTTGTCCACACATAGCGGTGTTCCGGGTTTCTCCTGGTTCGATACTTAAAAGGGGACCATGGGGTGCTGGGGTGCTCATGAAGCATCATTGTGCTCAGCTTTTTGAACTAAAATTCTGGCTCCTATTTCATCTTAGAAGGAGGCTTGGGTGAGGGAAGTTGGGAAACACCCAGCAGTACTCAGGACCTACTCCTGGCTCTCTGCTCAGGGGTCACTTCTGATGGTGCTTGGGGAACCATCTATGATGCTGGGATCAAACCTGGATCTTCTATGTCTACGAGGCACATGCCTTGCTCCTTTCCTCTCTCTCTCTCTAGCCCTGCTCCCTATGTCATAATCATCCTGGGATCTTCGTCTTTTCCTTCTAGTTTTGGGGAAATTGAGTTCCATAAATGACTTGAGTCTGGAAGGGAAAAATACAAGTGATTCTACCCTCCTAGTCCAGCTCTGGCTGACTGGTCATTACTAATAGTTTATCTGTTGATCATGATCCAGAGGAGAGACCCCAGACACATGTCTGCCCAGCTGAAAAGAAGTAGCACAAAGTGGAAGCCTCATGCCCCAATCCCTCAGGATTGGGGAAACACATATCTGGAAGCAACACCAACACAGCAAATAACCCACACAAAATTGTAGAGATATAAATGGTTCAGGAAAACTTCTACCACAAGGTATCTACAGGCCAAGATACTGGCAGACAGACTAGCTGTGGAAACCATAACTGCAACCACCTTCTCCCTAAGACCTGAGGTCTGTATTGGGAAGAGAAGGACCAAAACTCATGGGTGGAGAACAGGTAGGATAAGGGACCAATTCAGAGGTAGTTTCAGTCCACAGGAGATAAATAACAGCAAAGAATTATCCTGAATAGAGTGAAAACCAGTTATTCCAACAGCAGTAGACCTAGAACTTGAAATAGCAAGAACATTTTGGCTCACAGTGGCCCTGTGGGATCTTTTACTATCCCACTTACCATGGAACTGCATCCTATTCTAAAGCTCATCTAATTAGCTAACCAATTGGCCAAGGCTATTTTCTTGGCATTACACATACTGAGCAGCTTCTTGGAAAGGAAAATTGACCTTTATGGGGTGGGGTGGTGGGGTGCACTGCTTACCTTACCTGGAACAGGTTGATGAGAAGCAAGTGTCGCTTCTTGCCAGGACCAGCATGTTGGTGCGCACTGTCCTTGTATGAATGTATTTCCATATGGGGAGTCCTGAGAACAGAGTGTGCCTGTCACAGTGAAATGGCTTAACACAGAGGCAACCATCTTGTGCCCAGTCAACCGTTGAACTGGCTGATGTTTCTTCTTCTATTTAATTAATTTTTCATTTTGGGGACACACCCAGTGGCACTCAGGGATTACTCCTGGCTCTGCATTCAGAAATTACTCCTGGCAGGATCAGGGGACCATATGGGATGCTGAGGATCCAACCTGTGTCGGCCATGTGCTAGACAAATGCTCTACCCACTGCGTTATCGCTCAGGCCCCTGTCTGATGTTTCTTAAAACAAACCCATAGATAATAATCTTGCTGGTGTCCCTGATTGTAGCCAGTGATTTCTACTTAGCAGAGTGTGCCCATTAACCCCTGGGCACAGTAATCAATCAAGGACAGAGGCTGAGATCCCTTTCAAGCTATAGATACTGTGGCCAGAAAGATAGTACAATGGGGAGAGCATTTGTCTTGCACACAGGCAACCCAGGTTTGATCTCCAGCATCTCATATGGTACCTCGAGCAATGCCAGGAGTGATTCTGAGCACAAAGCCAGAGTAACCCCTGAACTCTGCTGGATGTGGCCCAAAACAAAACAAAACAAACAAACAAAAACAAAACAACCAACCAAATAAAAAAAAGTGATCAATACTGAACATAACTCATTAAAACTGAACACAGGGTTTTTCTGATTATTAGCAGTTAAATAACTTTGCAGCTATCATCATAGTCCCCACTAAGGTGACTCTGTGTCCTGCTTATGTGCTGTGTATGCCTGCTTTAAGAGGAAAAGATTTAAAAATATTTTGAATATCTCTTGAAAAGATTTAAAATTAACTATGACCGGAGCTGCATAATTGGGCTCTGGGACCCTGTGCAGTCACCAGCTAATAAAACTCCTCAAGATTTTAAACTCTTAGGTCTTTTGCCTGGTGTAAAATTAACCTGTGTTCTATCCCCAGCATCCCACATGGACTCTCCAAGCCTGTCAAGTGTAATTTCTGAGCTTAGAGCCAGGAGTAGGCCTGAGCACCTCTGGGCATGACCCCCACACCAAATAAATCTATCAATAAATACTTTTTTTCAAAATTGGAGTCCCTCTTTGTGACCCCATCACAACAGGTATTTGTATCTGGGGTACTCTGGCCATGTAACCCCTGCCCTTGTCTGCAGAGATGAACTTCTCTCCTTCATGTTTTTCCAAGACATGTGACCTTGACCTTATGCAAAAGTTCTCAGGTGAAACTGGCCAGCCCTGGAGGGTTCTGAAGCCTGTGTGACCTGGGGCATTGCTCTTTTGCTTTTGAATGAATGTTGGCTGTTAGCCCTGATTAATGGGGGTGGATGGCCTATAAATCTGCTTGCAGCTTTTCAGGAGGGAATCCCATCACCTATGGATCAGGCATCAATCAATTCAGAATCTAATGTTTCCTTGGGGTTGAGTTTTAATTTTTTATCTGCGGTAAAAATGTATTATTGAAGCAGATTGCATTCACAGAGGGGCTATCAAGAGGAACTTTTTTAATTAAAAGTAAAAATGGTCTGGAGCGATAGCACAGAGGGTAGGATATTTGCCTTGCACATGGCCGACCCCCAGCATCCCATATGGTTCCCTGAGTCTGCCAGATATAATTCCTAAGCACAGATTCAGGAGTAACTCCTAAGCACAGAGCCAGTAGTAACCCCTGAGCATTGCTGGGTTTGGCCCCAAAACTGTTAAGATCTAAAATTTGATTTAAAATTAACTGTTGGGCCTGGAGAGATAGCACAGCGGCGTTTGCCTTGCAAGCAGCCAATCCAGAACCAAAGGTGGTTGGTTGGAATCCCATATGGTCCCCCGTGCCTGCCAGGAGCTATTTCTGAGCAGACAGCCAGGAGTAACCCCTGAGCAATGCTGGGTGTGGCCCCAAACCCAAAAATAAATAAATAAATAAATAAATAAATAAATAAATAAATAAAATTAACTATAACCTCGCTTTGCTGTGAACCTAAGTACAGCTACGGCAGACAAGTTTTAAGAAGCAAAGAGTAGGCCAGAACAGCCAGTTTTAAACTTCAAGGGCATGTACCAAAACAGATAAATTAGCAACACCTGCTAATTAGCAACAGCCTGTGGGTGGGGACAAGGTCATGGGTGCCCAGTGGACTTCTGAGCCCCTCCTCTACTACTTCAGCTGACACAGACCCAAAAGATGTACAAATCACAATATTCCACTCTAGATACATAGCCATAAAAGGAAACAACTTAGACAACAGACTATCAACTTAATGGTTAACTATGATGGTTTGAAGCCTCTGTAACCCAATAAAAGGAGCCTGAGAGCTCAGTAAATTGTCTTTGCCTTAGAGGGGCCACCCCAGCTTGTTGGTAAATAAACTTGCATGTCTTATTGCAGTGCTGTTTATTTCCTTGGTGGTCTTTGTAGGATGGATCTCGAATTCAGACGATACAAAACAATCCAGAAAAATAGTAAAGCAAAACAAAATACTGGGCCAGAATAGTACAGCAGGTAGGGCTTTTGCCTTGTATGTGTCTGCCAGCCCCAGGCATCTCATATGGTCCCCTGAGCCCCACCAAGAGTGATCTCTTAGCACAGAGCCAGGAATAACCCCTGAGCATCCTCGGTGTGACCCAAACACCAAAAATTAAAACAACACAAAACAAAAAAGTTAAAACACTCATGGCATCTTCATCTTCCTAGAGAGTAAAAGATCCAGGAGTCCCCGCCCTTTTGATATTAAGGAAAATCAACCCACTTTGAAGAAGCTGCTTTACAATTTGGTTCTTATTTTATTTTTTTTCTTGACCAGCTTCAAGTAAAATGATCCAGGAATGAGCTTGGGGACAGGAAAACATTAATGTCCTTATTGCCTGTAATCTCATTGCTTTGCTATTATAGTAGTATGTATGGAGATGACAAGAGGCAAAAGCAACAACAAAGCCACAGATTTGTCATTGTTCTGTCTGCAGGGCAGCCACAGAGCTGTCCATAGATCAGCAGACCCTGAGAGGGTTCTAGAAGTATCCTGTGACCTCCGTGTGTGCTCAGGGCCATGGAGGAAAAGTGCCTGAGAATGGAGTCAAAATCCCCTGAACTCAGAGTCATACATGTCCGTGTGATTGCTTGAGTGTAGGTGTGTGACTGTGTGTTGAAGTCATGTGTGTAAGTTGTATGTGTGTATGTTTGTGAGTGTGAGAGTGTGACTGTATCAGAGAGCATGTATGAGTCTGTGAATAGGTATGAGTGAATGAGTACGCATGAGAGTGTGAGTGTACGTGTGACTTTGAAGACGTGTGCTAGTGTAAGTCTGCGAGTGTGAGTCTGTGTGAAAGTGATTGTGAGCGAATTGTGTGTGTATGAGTGAGACTGTGTGACAAGTCACTCCCTGTGGTGGAGTCAGCGATGCTCTGAGGCACCCATCAGGCTTCTCTGTTCACTTGACAAGAAATTTTGAGACAAAGGGAAACAGATATCAAATCCCTACAGCTATGCATTCACCCCAAAGAGAAAGGTCTGCAAGTGCCAGAGAAGGGGGCTCAGTGAGGTCCTCAGGGGGTTACTGGGGCTGCTGGAAGCACAGGCAGGTGCCCACAGAGAGCCTGGCATAGGTCCACCCTTATCCTAGATTACACGGGATCTTTCCAGGACCTGGAAGCTGGCTCTACTCCTCAGTCCCCACCACCGCTGAGGACGTTGGGGAGTCCTTTGGGTGCTCCTGACCACAGTTCTGAGATCAGCTCCTCTTGCCTGAGGGTGTGTTCCTGCATGTGTACACATGGAATGCATACATGTGTGCATGCATATGTGTGAACATGTCTATGTCTTTGCATTTCATACTTATTCCTGCAATTGCCATGTACAAACCTGCCCCTACATTTCCTCCCTCTACTTCCCCTGTGCCCAAGACTTGTTTCGAAGGCCAGCTCCCACTTCTTGGGACCCAGGGCAGCCCAGCAAATTCTTATGTGTTTTGGGATCCTTCAAGGTGGAAGGGGAGAGTTCTTCACTCACAGGAGTCTGTACCCCACTCTCCTGGCCCCAAGGAAGCAGGCAGTACATATAGCTTTCCCAGATAGTTGAGCCTCTGGCGGTGTCTGCAGAGGCAGATTCTGGGTGTAGATTTGAAGCCTTGCCTTGCAGATGAGCAATTGCCACTTGTGGCTGCTTGTAAACACCATCTGCCTGGGAAATTATGGGACCAGAAGAGGGGAGTCAGCTGAGCAGCCAGAGAAAGACGGGGTGTGGGTGTAAGCAAGTGTACAGGGACCACCAGCTCAGAGCTAGCCCCACCCTCATGGAGGCAGCTGGCCCGGGATCTCCCACCATGGAGACGAGTGTGGATAGTGAACAGCATCGTGGTCCCTTTCTTGTGATCCTGGGTGCTGTCTTGTGCGAAGGAGGAAGATGATTTTTCATCCCTCCATGTGAAACTGCCACCCTGCTTCTCTGTACTCCCTCATGCCTCCCTGTCAGAGCCACATGGGCCTTGGAACTGATGTGCCTTCCCTCTAGCTATTGTGTTTCCCAGTCAAGTGCACCCCAGCCCCAAGTTCTGGGCTCCCTTGGAAGATTACAAATGAGTGTCTAAGAACGGGAGCTGGTACCCAGATCTAGCAGGAAAAACTGCTGTAAGGTGACATTCCAAACACTTCAACCAGCTGGAGACCAATCCCAGGATCTTATGGAGCGAAAGCATCGAGGCCTGTAAGCTGTGGCCTTACGGTTGCAGCAGTGAACTCGGGACTGAGTGCATGAGGGTGTGGGGAAGGTCCTTCTGGTTGCTGAGATTCTGGGTCATGGAGATGCATTGGGGCCCAGTGGACAGACTCAGAGTGGCTCAGTAATTGGGTGCAGAACAGTGCTGTTATCTGCAAGTTGCTGCATTTATCTGCAAGACTGCCTGCTGCTCAGCTGCAGGAGCCACAAAGCTGTAAAGGCTACCCAACTGCTTGGCTGCATGGCTGCAAGGGCACAAGGCTGCCAGGGCCAGGTGCAGCAAGGCTCTCAGGGGCCCATGGGGCCCAGCTGCCAGGTGGTGCCTCATGACTACCCAGACATCCAATTTATAGCCTCCTGGGTGGCCTGAGAGGGAGAGAGAGGAGAGGAGAGCTAGAAATCAAAACCAAATATCCTTTTTATTCCCACCCACCCAGAATCTGAAGCCTGCTGTTGCCCAGGGATTTTCAGAGGAGGGAGGGAGGAAGGGAGGGGAAGAGAGAGGGGGGAGGAAGGGGGAGGGAGGGAGAGAGAGAGAGGAGGCCTGTAGATCCAAGTTCAAGGGAGAATAGAAAAGGAAGGATGTTGAATTATTAATTATAAAGTCCTAGTATTGTACAGTAAAATGATGGTGAGGCCTTTCTCAGCCCGGTGCAGCGCCTGCAGCTCCTTTGGTCCACAGGTCTGTAGGTTCAGGATAACAGAGGAAATGATCCACAGCAGTCATATGAAGTTTTAGGAGACATAAAGTTTTATTATAAGGCCCTATCCGCCATGTTCATATTCCCTCATCTGTTTTTTTTTTTTTTTTTTTTTTTTTTTTTTTTTGTGGTTTTTGGGTCTCACCCGGCAGCACTCAGGGGTTACTCCTGGCTCCATGCTCAGAAATTGCTCCTGGCAAGCACAGGGGACCATATGGGACGCTGGGATTCGAACTGATGACCTTCTGCATGAAAGGCAAACACCTTACCTCCATGCTATCTCTCCGGTCCCATCTCATCTGTATTCTTAGTCCACTCTTAATTACTAACCACAGACCCTTCCGAGCTGTGGGAGAGTCTCACCGTTTAGGTAAGGTTAGCATTTGGCTTTGGGGAGGGGTAACAGAAGGGTAGATACAAAGTAGGCAGCATTTGCCAATCTCTGGCCTTCTGTGGAACCAGCCAGTGCTACTCTGGTCACTATCCTGGGATACCTGCAAAGGTCCAAAGTTTTCCTTTTATACCCTGCATGACAAGGGGTCATGCCCCAGGGCATGTCCAGGTGTGTGTTCAGGGGTGTGTCCGGGTCCAACTGTCATTACAGTGGGAACATGCAACGGATGTGTCCAAGTCCAGCTGCTTTTACATCAATAATTTGGGACTGATTCCAATTCTTTTTTTTTTTTAATTCCAATTCTTTTAGTAAAGTGGTTTTGTGGGTTTAAGGCCTCTTGTATGGCATCATGATTTTTTTTTTCAGGAAACATCAGCTTTATTACAAGGCTCTAACCACCAGGTGTTTATCTTACAGGGCTACTAAGCTAACCTATTAAGCAGCCTCTCTCCAGCTGCCCTGCATTGAAACCCTTTTATCCCTCCATGCTGCTTCTTCTCCAGGCTTCTTAAATCTCTCTGAATCTTCTCTTAGTCTCGCTCTCTGCCCCTGAGGCAACCCCTTTATTAGCAACCACAGACCCCTCCCATCCAGGTGAGCTGGGAGGAAGTTGGAGGAGGGATAACAAGGCTTACAACCTGACTTGATGCTCAGGAGTCACTCCTGTTAAAGTTTGGGGGTACTCGAGGGTATCCAGATACAAGGTAAATGCAGTATTTAGCTCATAGTGTGCCTCTTAGCATAAATATTCCTCTCGGGCAAAGATGAGCACAGCTGAGAGAGCACCTGCCTTGCACGCGGCCAACCTGGGTTTGATCCCAGGGATCCCTGATCCCTACCAGGAGTGAGCCCTGAGCACTTCTGGGTGTTGCCTAATGTCTATTCCATTAAAGTGCTCTGCGGTACCTTGTCACTTCCTTTTTTTTTAAATTTTTTATTTTTAATTATGAGAACAAAGATGCAAAGAAAGAGGACAAGGTAAAGTTACACTGGAAGGACAATCACCCATGACATAATTCTCAGAAGAAGTCCCCTTGCTGATATCTTAACTTTGAACTTTCAGCCAAAGAACATTAAGATAAATAAAACAGAATCCATGTACAATTACTTTGTCCCTCAATTCCCCAGATTGTAACACATTATAATATTTCTTAACAGCACACAAGGCAATCTAAAGCCATAAAACTTACTTAACTCCTTAAACATTAGAGGCATAGTATTTTTTACATTTCCATATACATGCATATTAGCTTAAGTTAACCTCAAATTTTAAATGGTTTTTTTTTTTAAGGATTAGAGTCAAGGAGCACAGTAAAAATGGTGTAAGAGTGGCAATTGTTTGCATAGGCCCACCAAAATATGAGGGGCATGGAAAGGAATAACCTTGGCCTAAATACAAAGAGACCCTACCCCTGAAATTTCCTGGCATAAGACCAACTCTAGGCTCCAGGCAAGCTAGATCGTCCAATCCAAGACATTGTTGTGCCAGCACACTTTTATTTTTCACAGTCTCTATTGTTGGTATCATGTTTCTATATTAAAGATCCTGGAATCTGCATATCCTACATTGAAGTCAGGATATAGAGTGTCCTCTCCTTTCACCTCACCATTAAAGGGCAATGCAAGGAGCCCTGTCCTGTAAGCAGGTCATTGTTGTTGTTAAGTCTTCTCAGTATTAAGGGAAGTCTCTTTTGAGCAGGTCGATGTCTGAGCAGTGGTAGAGTCTTCTGTGGTAGAGGATTGCTTCCAGGTGATGTTATAGACAAACTTGGATGTTTTGTGGATGGCTTCCCTGATTCAGGGGTGAATGGAAAATGCCCTTTCTTCTGAGGCCTGTGCCAGGTTGTTATGTCAATGTTCAGGGTGTAAGGTCCCTTTGCACTACAAGATTTGTGTGTTCCAATCTCTATTAGATAGGATCTTATTTGTATGAATAGTATTTTCTCATTTTAATGTGCCTATGCAAAAAAAGGAGCAATGCCACGTGGCATTATTGGCACATATGGGGGCCATAAGAACAAGTCCAACAATCCCCAAGACATGGTTCAATCATAAGCATTAAACTGGGGGACTCTTTCACCAAAATTTCTTGTTGAACAGCTCATAAAGAGAAGATAAAAAGTGGTTAGAATCTTCACTGTATAAGAGAATATTTAGTAAGACTTATAGCTATCAGAGAAAAAACACAAAATATTCTAAAGAAATACGTGTCCATTTTATGTCTTTTGAAACAGTTTGGGGTTGTTACAAACAATTTACGGCTTCGGTCTGTGATTAGGATTGTGCAGTACTGAAGTTAAAAAGAGTAATGTGGGTTAGTGATGTTTCGGGGGGTGAGAGAGTTAAGGAGTAAAAATGAGCTTTGTAGGGGTGTGGGAAAGGGCAGAATACAAAATGGACATTCTGGATACACAAAACATAAGGATAAGGAATACTCTTAATACATGCAGTGCTCGCGGGGGCACTAGCCTCCGAGTGGTTTTCCATATGTAGACTGGTCAGAAATTGCCAGTGACAAACTTAGTACAACCGAGCAAATCTCAACACACCCCAAGTTAGAACCCACCATTTCTGGCCTCCTGGGCTGGAACCCCAGAAGGCCTGGAGGCCGGGGGCAGAGGAGGAGAAGGCTAGGGGCCTATCAAGGCTCCCAGCGCACCCAAGTTAGGGAAAAGGCCTTCCACATGGGGTCTCCCCAAACCTCATGCTGGCTAGAGCTAGCCTCTAGCTCAAGAGAGAATCGATAGAGAGCTGGAAGCCAGGATCTGCCCGCCCTTCACCCTGTGCCCTTCACACCCTAGAGCTGGGGGAAGGGCGGGGAAAGCTTGGGACCCCATCCAGGAGGGACCCCCTGACACCCACCTTGTCTGGCCACCTGGGGTGCCACCCCAGAAGGTCTGGAGGCCGGGGGCATAAGAGGGGAAGGCTGGGGGCCTATCAAGGCTCCCAGCGCACCCAAGTTAGGGAGAAGGCCTTCCACATGGGGTCTCCCCAAACCCCATGCTGGCTAGTGCTAGCCTCCAGCTCAAGAGAGGATCGATAGAGAGCTGGAAGCCAGGATCTGCCCGCCCTACACCCTGTTCCCTTCACACCCTAGAGCTGGGGGAAGGGCGGGGAAAGCTTGGAACCCCATCCAGGAGGGATCCCCCGACACCCACCTTGTCTGGCTGCCTAGGCTGCCACCCCAGAAGGCTTGGAGGCCGGGGGCAGAAGAGGGGAAGGCTGGGGGCCTATCAAGGCTCCCAGCACACCCAAGTTAGGGAGAAGGCCTTCCACATGGGGTCTCCCCAAACCCCATGCCAGCTAGGGCATCATGTTTCTAATCTTTCTTTTCCATTCCAAGGGCTGGAGAGAGGATCAGATAAGCTAATATATTTCAGTGTGTACTTAGAAGTCACGAGAACATCCTGTTCTCAGCTTCATGGCTCAGGAGAAAGTGGGAGTAAAAGAGATTCTTGGGGACCTGGCCAAGGTCAAAGCTTCACTCCACATCTCTCCCCGAACCTCCGGAAAAATAGAAGGCATTTGACTGTACCTGACTTGACTTGCTTTACTGCATTATGAGTCTGAGACTTTAGGCTTAAAGTGACTGCTTCCCTGAGCCTCAGTTTCCCTGTCTTGATGTGGAGGAAGGTGGAGATAAAGTCAAACCTTGTCTGTAAAGTATTAACCCCTCTCTTTGGGAAGTGGGGGTGATATGGAGGGAGGAAAGAGCAGGGAGCACAACATGTTTCCCAACATCTGTAGATGTGTCAGGAGTGGGCAAGCCGACTGGCCCTGTCGTCTCAGAAGCCCCAGAGCAGTGAGGGAAGATCCCAGAAAGTCCCTTTTGCACTCTGTTCTCCAAAATTTATAGCTCCATGGAGGGAGGGTAGCCCTGTCTTTACTGGGTGCAGTTGGGACTTGACTGACATCCCAGAAAGAGCATCATAAAATCCTTTGCACAAGGCATCCATGCCACTGGGCAACCAGATGACCAAGAGATCCCTAAGGACCCACCACTTCTCGGAATTGAGACCTTATATTCTTTTACTGTCCTTATCAAAGCAGTCTAGGGATGGTGGTGGAGGGGGCAAGTAGGGGACAGACAGCCTCTTCAGTGGCTGTGTGGCACAGACAATAAACTCTGTCTGCAAGACCATCTCTGCAGTAATTTGGGGACTTCCATCTGCCACATTCTCTGCAGCAACAATAGCCCCTCTTGGCTATCCAACAGGAAGCTCACTGGACTCAGGATGACAAATGAATGTGCCAGCAACCAAGATCAGTGCATCAGTGCCTGTTCCTGAGAATATCAAGGGTGCTTGACTTGGAGCAAAATTTCAATCCAGACCAAATTATCTTTACTCTCCTTTGCCCCAAGAGTTTTAATTTATTTGTTCAAATATAGGGAAAATACAGAAAACACAATAAACCAGATAAATTTAACATGCTTAAATCAAAATCCTTCTATGACTATCTCCAACTCCTTGAACATTATTTTTATAGTATTTTCTTTGGTCCTGTTACCTCCATATCCCTGTGCAGACCAAAGTGAGGAAATGTAGTGTTGGGACTCTGTCACACTGTAGTTGGGTAAGAGTGTGGGACTAGGTTTATCTTAGGTGGTCAGTAATCACAAAGGGACCCCAAAGACTCAACAAAGGCATTGTCTTGGTTAAGGCATTGAACATTACACAGGGTAAAGAAGAGCCTAGGCTCTTGAAAAGTGCATGTCTGTGCTTGATAGTGTAGATAGGGGAGTAGAGGAAATCTCCATTGAGAAGGGTTTTAAGATTTCAAGGGGGATTATGGAAACCCCCATTGATAAAGGCTCCATCAGTTGAAGAGGAATAATGAATCTCCAAGCTAGCAGAATACAGCTGACTGCATTTAACCCCCAAAGTCAAAATGGGCACATCTAATCTACCCAGTAATGAGCGTTGCCTGGCTTAGAAAGCTCTTCGGTGGTAAAATTGTTCTCCCTTAGGTGGGGGAGAGATATGGGTGCCTACGAAGATACCGTTTGGTTTATGTACCAGAAACTATTCTTGGTCTCATTACTCCAAATATGACTAGAGTCACCAAAGATGGAAACCAAGTCCAATCACTGAATTTCTCAGTCTCCAAATCCAGGAACCTTTATCAACAGAAATCCTGCTTTTCCTTCATGTCCCACAGCCACCCCATGCCACCTCATCAACCAGCTTCATCGACTCATTTTCTTCTCTAAAGAGATATAAAGCTAACCATGAAAAATCATGGGTACACCAGTCTTAAAAAACAAATAAAACTGAATAATCAACTAGCAACAAACAGTTTAGTAAATCTTCAGACAATAACTGAAGGATCCCATTGTGAGATATAACAATTTCCACAAATTTTCTTTTGTTGAATTTTTCCCCATAAATCCATCACCACTTAGTTGTAAGCAACCAATATAAAGAAAATTATTTCATGCTTGCCAAGTGGTAGGCTTTGGGGTGAGTGAGAATTGGGGACAATAGCAGAGAGAATGTTATACTGATGGTGGGATGCATGCAGGACTTCAAATGCCAGAAATAAATGTTATCATGAACAGTCATGTAAACCACGGTATTTAAATAAAGTAATAAAATAAAAAATACCTGGAAGTCTGGTTGTATATATATGTTTTGTTTGACACATGTGGTCCTTTCTTATTCTACATTGTCATAGGAACTGGGGACTGGAGTGATAGCAGAGTGGTAGACTTTTGCCTTGCACACGGCCAACACAGGACAAACCCCGGTTTGATTCCCAGCATCCCATATGGTCCCCAGAGCCTGCTAGGAGTGATTTCTAAGCACAGAGCCAGGAGTAACCCCTGAGCACCACCAGGTGTGATCCCCACAAAAGAGAAGTATTAAAAACTATTTTACCCCCAAAATGGAAATCCTGTGTCCCCTTGAGGAATTATTTATGTATAAGAAGCATGCACATGTAAAATGGGCATAAGGTACATCTTCCAAATGCAGAAGCAATCAATATAAATCCTATAAATCTTATTCAGAGTTTTTCTTAACAAAAATCTAAGACCATTTCCTTGAGGGATAAAGCTTTGAAAATGGAACTATCTAAACTTTCGGGTAATGGCTAGACATTAGGTCTTAAAAAATGAATTACTTGAGACCTAAAGTGTGAGTGACATGGAAAACTGACTCAGTCCAAATCCAACTCCCAGTGGGACCAGTTGGCTCTGTAGGATTTACAAAAGATTCTTGGTTACTTCCATCCTCCTCTTCATTATCATGATATTTTTTTAAATTTTTCTTATTGATCAAGTTTCTGTGATTTACAATACTGTAAATGATGCTTTCCCACACATATAATTCCAACATCACACCCATCATCAGTGTACCCATCTCCCTCCCCAAGAAGCCCAATGTCCCTCCTTTTCAAAACCCACTTATTCCCCACCAAATGTAGGTGCTTTCCCACTGTTGCCAGTTTCCCTTTCTGTGCATCGCTAAGTTCCACATATGAGACAAATTGTTCTGTATCGATCCATTTTCCTTGGACCAATTTCACTCAGCATTGTTCATTCATGATGAACAAATTGCACGAGTTTATTCTTTCTTTGACAATACATAATATGCCATTGTGTATATCATAAAATCATAAAGTCATCATAAACTCACCTTTTTCAGTAATTATAAAACTCATTTTTAACTGGATTCAGACTTAGAAGCTCTCAAAGAAGACAGCCTCCATTTCTGGCCATCTTCTCCTGGCACTGCTCTTTTGCCTTCTTCATTCTCTTTGCCAACTCTTTAGCACGTTCTACAGTCTCTTACCAGTTTCTCTTGGTACACTGTTTCCTTGGTGTAGTACATCAGTGTTTGCATCATTGGACATGTGTGTAACAAGACATTGGATCTTAGATTCTTTGGTCCTAGGTTTTTTTTCACCTTCTTTCATTAGGGGATTCTTCACAATATACCGGTGAGCATCATCTTCTTTAGAGAGATGAAAAAGTTTGTGGATTTTGCTGGCTCTTTTTGGGTCCTAGACACTGAGGAGGTGCACTAGTATCAGTGCATCCAAGAATATCCTTCTCCCCTTTCTGCTGCAGGCGTCTTGCGTCTCAGCAGCTCTAGTGGGGGTGAAGTCTTCACGAGACAAAAGCAGGAGCACAGGCGGACGAACGGGATAATTTTGAAATAATAATAACCACACACACAGAGTATATGGGGTCAACACATCTTCTGGCAGGAGTGTGACAACTTTATTCTTGAGACAGGCTTTTATAAGGTATAGCAGGCACAGGTGTTAAAGATATTAATTATCGTAATGATAATTTTTATCAATTTAACTTCAATTTGCCCCAGAACTTCAGCTGCAAGGAAGAAAAAACTTATAAGATCCTAGAAAGGGTTTTCTTGTAACCTTTTGGTGCTGGAATTTTCTTTAGCCAATTATTTAATAGAGGCCACATTTTTTTTCCATTAAGATTTATTAAGGAGAGATAGTCAATTAACTAAAAATGCAATGTCAAGCATCTCTAACAAAATTCCTCAACCATCCATGCAGGGGAAAAAGGCATCCACAGCGAGCCTTTTGAGGAATCCCATAGGGGATATTTCAGTTTACTCCACCAGGAAAATCTAAGGATACATCTGGTGGGTTGAATTCCCCTAAAAAATTTTGGAGGCATGACACCTTTCTTTACAATGACCCAGTTGAGAAATTGGCATCCACAATGCAACCAGGAACAGATGTGTGCTTTCTTTCGTTGGTCCTCTGCTGTCTATCACAGGAATGTCCCATACTCAGCAGCAATTGGATCCGACTGGGGGTCAAGATTCCCTACTTGGAATTTCCTACTATGGGGAAACCTTGCTCATCATTCCCACTTGATCTGGATCACTTGACCCTTCTATTCTTCTCCTAGATGGCAATAGCACCTTAGGTTGCCATCTGCTTTTCATATTGTTTAGAGTTTGCATTCATAGATTTTCAGCTTCCTGTTGAGACCATCCAACACCTCTTTAGTGTCCACAAAAAAAAAAGAGATGAAATCCTCTTTAACTCATGAGTTTTTCCTCAAGTGCATGCTTTAGTTGCAGAAAATTCAAGCATGCTGAGTTTTTCAATGATTGTTCATTTAGTTCCTTTTTTATAATACAAACTCATTTGAAAATTATAACCTAAGATGTGATTCATTCTTTGAAGAGTTCCCGTTTCCTCTTTTCAATGAATGTAGGACCCTTGAGCTCTATCCCTTAGGCCACGATTACTTTTTCAATCACGTTGAAGAAATCTATAGACTGTCCAATTATCATTTATGAGACCTGACAGTTTCTAATAGAAGTGGTTTCTGGCTATGACTTAGTTTTGACACTTTTCATTGTATTTTTAGTTTCAATTATTTCCATCTTACTTTCAGCATTTCAGAGTTGAGGGTCTAGCACATAAAATCTCAGTGGATTGTTTATAACACAATGATAAAGTTTACTTTATTCCTTGCAAGCTTTTTTCTCCTCTAAGCTGATGCAATTTTATTTGTTATTACCATTGTGAAAACTTCATTTGATTAACATGTGCCTTGAAAATAATTTCCCAAGTTTTTCTTCATAACCTTTCACTGCCCTATAATTTTATAGATTTGATTAAATGCTTTTCTTCTCTTTATTTTAACCCCATTTGATAGATTTAGCAGGTTGATCTAATTTATAATTATTGTGATTACTGCTAATACATTCAGTCAGACTTGTTTCTAGGGTCTGGTTTCTCCCGATCAGCCTTTTAGTTTTCTTTTCTGCTTTCTGCTAAGCTGGTAAAATCAATGACATTAGTTCTCTTTCCTCTTTCTAATATACCTTTCTGATATACCTCTTGATGGTGTATCACTGATCTTATATTTTTTAAAGATCACAGCTCTTGTTCCCCTGGGGCCAGAGTGGTAGCACAGTGGTAGGGTGTTTGCCTTACATAAAGCTGACCCAGGACAGACTCGAGTTCAATTCCCAGCATCCCATATGGTCCCCCGTGCCAGGAGCAATTTCTGAGTGCAGAACCAGGAGTAACCTTTGAGCATCGCTAGGTATGCCTCCCCCCCAAAAAAACAGTTCTTGTTCCCTACCAAACAAAGCCAGTGCTTAAATGCACTTACCCAGCAAGTCTCAGTTTTCCTTCAACCTCATTCATTTCTCAGTCACTGATACCAGGACCTCATAGGCAAGACTGATGCTCTCTCACTGAGCCATAATTGCTCCCTGTTTGTCTTTCTCTTTTTCTTCCTTTCCATGTCTTCGATTTTTCTGGAGCATACTTTTGACTCTGTATCTCTGTTGGTCTCTGCTCTCCAATTTCTCTTAGCTATTGGATTTTACATTATAATGGATACATATCTTATGTTGTTTTTGAGATGTCCAACCTTGTTTTCAATTATTCTTGCCTAGCTATTGTTTCATCCTATTTTGTTCAAGTCTGTGTATGATTTTCCTTCATTGGTCCTTAGAGATCCTAAACACATTTAGTTTTAAAAATTCCTATTCACTCTCTGATTTTAATTTTAAATGGAGTGACTAACCTGACTTGATCTCCCTGGTATTTGCTTTTCTGCCTACAGTTCTCATTTTGTATTCTATTTAAGGCCATCTTTATTGGTGTGTGTGTGTGTGTGTGTGTGTGTGTGTGTGTGTTTTCTCACTCTGGGACTTATGCTGCAGTCTCTACCAACTCCCCACCCTCCACAGCCCATAGTGATCAATTTGTCCTAAACACCTCAGAAGGCTTTAGGAAAGCCCTGGGGACAGAGTCAGGTCACAAAAATGTCTCTGTCTTCCTCCCTCTTTGTACATATGTAGAAAAAAAGAGACCTAGGCAAACGGATTCAGCATTTCCAGCCCTTTCCCTTCCACACTGGGTGAATATCCACCTAATTCTGCTGGTTGGCAGAAACCGTGGTTCCATTTCTTATCACAGAGCACTTTAGACCCAAGAGCTAACTGGCCCCGACAGAGCACTGTTTACTGTGCTCCAGAATCCAGCAGATATTAGGGGCTATATTGGCAGGTATTTGGGTCCAAGATGCTGGGAACAAGAGACAAAGGTTTCCTAACTAGAGTGCTGGGTGCCACCAAGGTCCACTCCTTGGCAAAAGACTCAGAAATCACCTCTGGCAGG
This sequence comes from Suncus etruscus, assembly GCF_024139225.1. Taxonomy (NCBI): domain Eukaryota; kingdom Metazoa; phylum Chordata; class Mammalia; order Eulipotyphla; family Soricidae; genus Suncus; species Suncus etruscus. The sequence goes on along the minus strand of NC_064857.1, from coordinate 70,475,856 downwards.
CTGAGGGTCCATATGGGATGCCAGCAATTGAATCGGGTCTCTCCCGGGTCAGCTGAATGCAAGACAAAATCCCCCTACTGCTGTACTATCTCTCCGGCCCCCATACCACTCTTTTCTTCTTCTCCTTATGGCTCCCACCCACCCTGTCTGGGGTGCCTAACCCCCAGTTCTGTTTCTATCACTTCCAGGAGACAGGAAGTAATTGTGGATGACCCCAGCTCATTCTGGCCAAACAATTCTAGAGCATTCCTGGAGATTCTGGCAACTGAAGCAGATGGTGCAATGTATGTGTACAGTGAGAGTGGGGAGAAAGTACAAATTGCCACAACTTCCAGAAAGATTCACCACAACTTCTGGAAATTTCCACCACAATTTCTGTAAAGTTCCATTGCTTTTCCAAATGGTCCACTTCTGGAATACTGGTCTGAGGGAAGGCTCTGGAACTGTCTACCAGAGGTCCTCACAGAGTTCACCAGTGAAATCAGAGGCAAGAGATTCATTGACCATAAACATCAAACCACAGAAGGAATCTTTTTCCTGAAGACCAGCATGTGCCACTTAGTTCCTTATCTGCCAGAACGCACAGTGGCATCTTGCCCAGCTGCATGTTCCATGCCTGCTGGCTGGAGCGCAGGGACTGAGCAAGCCAGTTGAAAACTGTCTTTCTACTTACATGGAAAGAAGCTCTTTTATGGGTCTTTGCTCTTTTTTTTTTAATTTTTTTTGGGGGGCCCCACACCTGTTTAATGCTCAGGGGCTACTTCTGGCTATGCACGCAGAAATCGCTCTTGGCCTGGGGGGAGCATATGGGACTCTGGGGGATCGAACCATGGTCTGTCCTAGGCTAGTGCTTACAATCAGACACCTTACCTCTAGTGCCAACTCTTCGGCCCTGAAAAAAAAAATATATATATATATAACATTTTGGTCATGCAATTTTTTTTTTTTTTGGGTTTTTGGGTCACACCTGGCCACGCTCAGGGATTACTCCTGGCTCTATGCTCAGAAATCACTCCTGGCTGGCTCTGGGGACCATATGGGATGCCAGGATTTGAACCACAGTCCTTCTGCATGCAAGGCAAATGTCCTACCTCCATGCCATCTCTCTGGCCCTGGTCATGTGAATTTTTTAAAAGATCTTTGCTGCTTTTCTTTTTCACTTCCCATGTGGATTGAAAGTACATCTGGTCTCAGTACAACCCATGAAGTAGGACTGCATAGCAGAGCACTGCTCTTAGGAGATCAAAATCTCCCATTGTGGATCCAGAATGAGTGCACAGGGAGTAGGGGGCTTGCCTTATACACTGACAACTTGGGTTTGATCTCTGGCACCACATATGATCTCCTGAGCTCCACCAAGAGTGATCCCTGAGCACATAGCCAGGAATAACCCCTTGGTGTGTGTCCCCCCTAAAGAAAAAAAAGAAAAACAAAAGAAGAAACAAACAAAAAACAACAACAAAAGAATAAACAAACAAAAGTGAAACCAGAGGGATAGTACAGTGAGTAGGGCACTTGCCAAACCCCCGCCCCCCAAATAATATGAGCTGGAGAGATGACCCAGAGGACCAGAGCACATTCTCTGCATTCAGGAGGTCTGGGTTTGGTCCTTGGCACTTCAGGGTCCCCTGAGCACCACCAGGTCCTGAAGTAGCTCCCGAGTATCACCGAGTGTGACCCCACCCCCCCCCACAAACCAAAAACAAAATAATGTAAAATATTTTCTCTGCAGGCTCGTTTGGTTAAATCTGAAGGTGCGTCACCAGGCCTCTTTCCGGTCCTTAATCAACGCCTTAGTTCCGGTGGACTGAGCTCAGTATGATCAGGTAGGAGCAGAGCGCTAAATCAGGAACGCCTGATTCTGTTATGATCCATTATTCTTCGAGTGAGAAGTCAGAGCCAATCTATCAGCCTTTAAATCCACTGATCTAATCAGGCTCTTGAAATTGATAACCAAGAGGGAGGGAAGGGGCTGCTACGGAGCCCCAGCAGACAGACCGGATGCGGGGAGGAAATGAGGCCTGGTGCAGAGAAACAGCAAAACAAGTGCTAGCTGCTCCTGGAGAATCTCAGGGGTGAGGGAGACCTGCAGCTCCTAAACCCACACACGAATCAAGGCAAAGGAAATGCTTGGAAGCAACTCATGTTAAGCCACACAGGGAATTCTCTGAGATTGTCTGTGCTTGAGCCTGAGACTTACGGTGGTGGAAGGTTGTCTTTGTTTTCGCAACAGCAATAAAACTCCAGAAGATCCTGTGGTCTACAGGCTGGATCATCAGATTCTAAAGTTTATCAAGAAAACAGGGTTGAAAAAAAAAAAAAGAAAAGGATAAGAAAGGCAGGGTTGTCGGAGCAATAGGGACAGCAAGTAGGGCTTGCTTTGTGCATGCTAACACAGATTCGATCCCCAAGCATCCCATCTGGTTCCCCTTGTCTCGGCAGAGTGATTCCTGAGCTCAGAGACAGGAGTAAGCCCTTAGTACCACTGAATATGGCCCAAAACCTAGAAAGAAAAGAAATGAAGCCAGAGAGGAGAGAGAGTACAGTGGCTAGGGCACTTCCCTTGCAAACAGCAAACTCTGATTCTATACTCGGCATCCCAAATGGTCCTCCAGAGCTCTACCAGGAGGGATCCCTGAATATAGAAACAGGAGTCAGGGCCGGAGAGATGGCAAGGAGGTAAGGCATTTGCCTTGCATGCAGAAGGTTGGTGGTTTGAATCCCGGCATCCCATATGGTCCCCTGAGCCTAGCCAGGAGTAACCCCTAAGCGCTGCTGCTGGGTGTGACCCAAAAAAAACAAAAAACAAAAGTAAAACAGGAGTCAGTCTTAAGCATAACTGGTTGTGACCCAGAAACAAACTAACAAGCAAAAAGCATAATAAAGTTTCTATAGGGAAAAGATCCAGAACTGCCAATTGAGTATTGAAGGGCAAAGTTGGAGAAAGGGCACTTCCTGGCTTTGAGACTTACTAAAAAGCCATCTGATCAATTCATGTGGAGCTAGTGGAGAACAAACAAATAAATCAATGGAGCAGAGACAGGAGGCTGGGTGGAGACCCACAGGCATAGAGTCAGCTGACCTTTGAGAAGAAACAAACACGATTGATCCGGTGGAGTAAGGACAAGTCTTCTCAACAAATGGTGCTGAGCCGCCCCATTCCCCAGCCCAGCACCCTGGGCCTAAGGCTCCTGTATAGAAAGAACAGGTGCCCAGACAGAAAGCAGATGCTCATCAATTTTGGTTAGTGTGGAAAAACAGCAGCAAGAGGGTGGCACACACACAAAAAAGTGTGTTTCTGTTTTGTTTTATTTTTCTACTGGGAGATCTGAAAATGACCTTATGAAGATGAGAAAGAAGAGAGGACCAAACCACTGATCACATTTTCTCCCAGAGCCTCTGTGGGGAGTTTCTCTGTTACTGTCAGCAGCAGCTATCTGAGTCACCAAAAGGCTGTGGTGAGGGAACCCGAGGAGTCGCAGGCTTACTGTCCCAAATGAGATTCTTGAAGCTCCACTGCATTTGGCCCTTGTCTTGCTGGCCATGGTCTTTGCTGGCTTGTCTGGCAGTGTGTGTGTGTGTGTGTGTGTGTGTGTGTGTGTGTGTGTGTGTATGTGTGTGTTGCATGTCTCCACACACTCTCACTCATATCAAAAGCAGCATTTGTCTAGCATTTTACAAATGCTGCCACATTCCTTGTCCAAGGGAACTGAAGCATAAAGAAGACCAGGACTTTTCCAACATCAATATTAAAATGAACAAATCTCAACACCGCCCATTAAAGCTGAGACCATGCGTTCTTCCCCAGGGGACCCTGTCAGTGGCTGCAGATAACAGCCTCCTCAGTCATGTAGCATGTGGCTTGCTTGCAGATGGTTCCCTGGCAGTGGACAATCCTATCTGCTCTCTATGCTGGCCTTGGTCTTAGGTTCACAGATATGCAGGTTGACAGGCCTGAGGACAGTAGCTAGGGTCCACATTGATCCAACCATCATGTCCATCTACATAACTACTGAACAGGGACCATGGAACTGAGGCTCTTCACTGGGTCAAGTCCAAGTTCCCTGGACACCAGAAGATCCACATCTCTGAGAAGTGCGGCATACCAAGTTTAATGTGAATGAGCCTTGAGACATGGAATTTGGAAAGTGGCTCATACCTGCGGGCTGTGGGACCACATACACCCCTAATCCTGGGCCAATGGACAAGTGGGAGACAGCTCTCCTGAGAGCCTGGGAGTTGCCCCCTCTGAGTCCCTGCTCCTCACTACAGTCCTCAGCATCCCACCTAACATCACAGGAAAAGCCTCATTGTTTTTGTTTTCATTTGTTTGTTTGTGGTGCCAGGGGCTTACTCCTGGCTCTTTTGTTCAGGGATCACTCCTGGTGGGGATAGATTTCAGGTGGGTTTCAAGCAAAGTAAATGTCCCACCCGCTGCCCCATCTCTCTGCCCCTAAAACTTGCTTCTTAACAAAACAAACCTGGAGCCTGGGAGACAGTTCAGGGACTAAAGAGAACCTGCTAGGCAGTTCAATCCCTAGGGCCACCATATGTACTACAAATGGGTCCATTAGCTTTGCTTGTTGATCACGGCAGTTCTGCCCAGGATCTCTGACATAGCATGAGTGTACCCCTAGTAAGCACAACAATATGAATGTATGTGAGCAACACGCAGTGGTGCACAGGCCATCAGGCACACAAGTGACAGAGGCATCCTTGATGAGCATCCCGGCTATGAGGGCAAGCCATGATCCTGTGAGACCCCTACTTACCAAAACAACAGAGGGAAGACAAGGGGCAGGTGGAAACTAGAGCTTTCTCTCAGGGTTAAGCTTTCCAGCTTCAACAGAAACCATCTCCTGCCCAACCCAGCAAACTTCTCCTGCCGGGTTCTCCTCACTCCAGGAACAGCAACACAGGCAGGTTGTCTGTTCCAGTGCCAGCCAAATGGGATCTTGTCATCCTGGGGTTTTCTGGGAAACGAGCCTGGCACCTTCTCTAGGTACCTCAGATGCTCCTGAGTTGGGGGGGGGGGCTGAGTTGGCAACCTAGACCCTCATCCCGCCCCAGTGATTAGGAGACACACTCACATGCCTTCTGTTTCTTGAGGGACTCCAGCATCTCCAGCCTGGCTATCTAACTCGCCATGAGAAGATGCTCTATCTCTGGGTCCTTGAGTAACTCTGGGAGGTTTAGTTCAGAATGTTGGGGACCAGGTTAGAGCAATAGTACAGTGTGTTTTGTTGGGGGTGTGTGTGCTAACCTTGCACATAGTTGTTCAAGTTCCAACCCTGCACCCCATATGGTCTTCAGAGACCTAATAGGAGTGACTTCTGAGCACAGGGCCAGGAATAAGCCCTGAGCATTTCTGAGAGTGACCCGGAAACAAAGGAAACAGAAGGTCAAGTATATTTGAGGTGTATTGAAAGGCCTAATTGGTTAAGAGCTTTGTGGCGTACATAGTCCTGTTCCAGAAAACTGGATGGCCTCCCCCATAAAAACCTTATTCTGCAATATTGGCTCCCTCATGAACGAGGGCAAAAAATTTATAGAGATTTTGTTTGGAGACTTCTACGCGTCTGGCTTTTAACTCAGACTGAATATCAGCAATGAATTTGGCTTCTGTGCTTAACGAGTTACCCATAGTAAAAAGGCACAGGAGTCCCAAAGGCCAATTGTGGGACGATAGGTCGGCACAAAAATAAAAGTGTGCACACTAAGAAAGGCTGACTTTACGCAGCGTCACTCCTGATGGGAGCTTACCCACCCCTGATGGGGGTTTACCGACGTCTTACCACGCAAGCTTCTGGATTCGCCTGCCTCCAGCCGACCGGATGAACACGTGGGATCAAAAACACTCACGTTGCAGCGCCACTTGTACTCGCCTCCGCTTCTGCCCTTTAATGGGAGAGATCTCCGACCAGCAGCTTTCTCTCAACCAGGACAGAAGATAGAAGGCGAATACAAATAATTCGCAAGTGTTAAGCTCTTTTGTGAACACCTAGAAAATTAAGCCGTAGAAGTTAATAAAAAGCTCAAGCTGAATTCCTGTCAAGAGGTTTATTGAGGGAGCAAGCAGAGTTTTTATGCCCTGCTTCAGTGGGAGGAGCAAAAACATAGGATTGAAACTTAAACCAATCAGATTTGTACAGGTACAACGATTTTAACCAATGGGAGCAGACACATTTTGATGGCGGGAAGGATAAGGAGAAACCTGGCAGGATGGGGGGAGGGGAAGCAAATCCTTAATAGATCTTACAGTTTAAACCTTACAAAAACTTATCTATAATTGCATTGTATAAGAGCAGTTACAAAAACAGGTTCCATGGAAAGATTTAAGGAATCTAGTTAAGCCAGATTCTCTGTGGTGAGCTAAATTTATTTGCAGGGTTCTTTTGGCTCAGGGCTATGCAAACTTATGGCTTGAATCAGGCAGCGGTGAAAAATCCATTGAATATGTGGGTGTATGGTCGCCCACAAAGTTTGGCTCAAACTTTTATTTGGGGGTGTTGGGGAGTGTTACCCAGGGGCCCAGGGTATTCCCAGGAGATTTTCCAACTCTGAAGGAGGGTAAGGATGAGGTATAGGAGGTGGCACACCTGGGCACCTACAGTGTCAGGGTAGAACCTTGTAGGCACCCCCAATCTCGGCCATACTCTCAACAGACTCCACATACTACAATCCCATTTCTGTGTTCAGGTAAATGAACTCTATTTTTCCTCTAAAATGTTTATTCACAGACACAAAGGAGTCAGTCATGCTTGGTGATACTGTCAGTCTGTTTCTTCTTTTCTCTTCTGGGAGCTCCACAGATGAGGCCCATTGTGGAAAGAGCCTCTTCTCAAAAAGACAGCTCCCCAAACATAGCCATGCAGAGGGGCCCTTGGAATGACAGGTGACACAGGCTTCCATGGGAAGAAAAAGGAACTCCCCAACTCATGTATATGACCAAGCCCTCATCTGTCCCTACTGGGGTCCCCACAGTCCCACCTTATAGCTGAGGCCACCAGGACATTCTATGGGATGGTCGGACAAACCCAAAGGAATGCTGATGGCCCAAAAATTCTTCACAGTCACTGAGGAGAGAACATTTGGGTTTTTGGGGCTTTTGTTTTTGGGCCATACATGGCAGTACTCGGAGTTACTCTTAGCTTGGAGCACAGGAATCACTCCTCGTGGGCTTGGGGGGTCGAATTCGGGTCAGCAATGTAAAAGGCAAATAAGCTACCCATTATGCTATCACTCTGGCACCTGAGGGGAGGACATTTTTGTAGAGTGAAATATATATATATACATGCCAGAATTTTTGATACATATATATGTATATGTATACTTTTTATTATATTACTGTGATTTACCAAGTTGTCCCTAATACAGTTATTTCAGGCATTAAATGTCCATACCCCAGTCCTACCACCAATGAATGTGACCTTCCCTCCACAAGTGTCCCCAACCTCCCACCCACCACCCTACTCTGTCCCCTTACAGGCACGAATTTAATTCATATTGTTTGTTACAACAGAAAGACAAATGGAATTATTAAGACTTTTTTTTTGGGGGGGTCACACCCAGCAGTGCTCAGGAGTTACTCCTGGCTCTGTGCTCATAAACTGCTCCTGACATGGGGGATCATATGGGATGCTGGGATTAGAGCCACCGAATGTCCTGGATAGGCCGCATGCCAGGCAAACGCCTTACTGCAGGCTATCTCTCCCCGAATTATCAAGACTTAAATCAACAGGGTCGATATAAAATAACTGCTGTATCTCGCCATGGTGTTCCTAAAGTCAGTGTCTAAAGTCTGGCCAGGCTGTGAGTGGGTGGTTGGTCAGTGCTGGTCAAGCTTCTCTGGTCCTGCTCAAGCTAGGCTTGGGAGCTAACTTGGTCATTTCCCATCAGACTTCCTGGGATCCTGCTGGCTGACACTATGAACGTTTGCCTCCTCCCTTCCCAAGAACTGTGCTCAGTGCCTGCTCCTCACTCAGGCCTTCCCTGGCCACCTCATGCAGCCCCTTATCCTGTTGTCCCTGAGCCCCTTACTCTGCCCCCATCCTCTGCGCAGCTGTTCCTCCACCAACCAAATGTGTCACCAGCTGTCCTTTTTCCCCCCATACTGGGTTATAGGTACTAAATGGTTATTTCAGTTTATTCTGGGTTCTTGTGCCATACCCAGCAATGCTAAGGGATCACTCCTGCTGGAGCTTGGGGGGCTACTTGAGTGCCAGGAATTGAACCCAGGTCTGTCTATCAGCCCCTAGAGGAATGTGTGATGAACCATGCTAGCCCTCTTAAGGTGCAAACACAGCTCCAGTAGTATATCATGGAGCCCTGGGAAGGGTAAAGGAGGGAGGAAAAGACCCTTTGGGTCTTCTGACTCAAAGAAGCCACCGATTCCAAGAGGGCAAAGCACAGGCCTAAACACTCCCTAGGCCTCTCAGAAGCCCCCTCCCCCTTGCATTCCTGACCCCCTGGGGCGATACTCCAGGAAGTTGCCTGCTGGGAGGGGCAAATGCATACCCTGGGGGTGCCCTGTGCCCAGTAACTCCTGATACTTTTTTCCCTTGGCACTGGCAGGCAGGAACAGGAAGTGGGCCTGATGGCATGGGGCAGTACATCAGAGTCCTCAAAGGAAACAGAGCCATTGTTTTATTTGGACAAGACAAAACAACAACAACAACAACAACAAACACACAAAAAGCTCTCCACGTAGCTTCGTTTTTATGCCCACAGGGAAGCCAGTCATATATATTACTTTTCTTCTTTCATCACAAAATTCATCTCAAGCTGGTTCCTGAAACTGTTTCTTCTCCTTCAGGATTCGCGTTTCAGTAGCACGTATGCACCCATCACGGCCAACAAGGCGTACTAAAGGAAAGAGAGGATGAGGCTGTGTGGTCTGTGGGGTGGGGGAGCCTGATCTCTGCTGTGTGGGGGCGACCACTCATGACTGGACAGGACAAGAAGATGCTCTGCCTTTACCCCCTGCTGTTCAGCATCCAATGTCACACCCAGAAAAAATAAAACCTTCCTAGGGAGCTCAGGAAGGACTCACTTCTGCAGAAAGATCTGGCCCTGCAAGAGGACTTACCCCTGCAGGGCTAACCTCTGAGGAAGGACTCACCTCTGCAGAAGGACTCACTCCTGCTGGAGAACTCACCTGAGTAAGTTTTGCTCCTGCAGGAGGACTCACCCCTGCAGGATATCCCTACATGGCTCACTGCTACAGAAGGACTCATCCCTGTAGAAGGACTTGCCCCTGCATGGTTTCTATCCATTGTTTCAAGGACATAAAAAAAAAAAATCGAGGCCTTTTATGTGGAAAATAGGAGGAAATAGCCAATACTGCTTTTACTGTCCGATGTGTGTGTATGTGTCTGGAGGTTTCCATAATTAAAAAAAAAAAGCAACAACTATATTGGAGTCACTATAAAATATAGAAGTTAAAACCTGTAAAGTGCTGATCATCTAAATGACGTTAATTTCTTGTTAACTAATAAACAGTCTGCACCTTTGCCCCTGCACCTATAAAATGCCCCATATCTATGTTGAAACCCTATGGGGATGTACATGTTTAAATACAGGCACACACATGAGCTCCTACCTTGAATTTTGGATAGTCATTCATTATGATGGTGACCATGCCGACATACGGCAAAAACCTAAATTGTGGGAGAAAGAAGAAATATTAAGACTGTAGCAGGGTGAAAGGACTATTTGAAGCTCTGTAAACCCCTCTAAGATGACTGACTGGGCTTGATGAGAAGGAGCAGAAGATCCAAATGAGAAACCAGCTCTGCCTTCTAGCTGCTGTGTCTTCATGTGGAAATTAAGATACCAGGGCCGTTACATAAATGAAATAGGCAGCTTTCATAACTGCCCCTTATGATTGTTTTGCAGCTGAGAAGATCGGACAGCTTTTATGATGAGAAACGCCATTCGAGAGAGTTTTAAAGGGCACTGGCAGGGAGCAGGGCACCGAGAGAATTTTCATCATGCTCCCTTCACGGTACTTTTCAGGGTTTGTAACAAACGAGTTGATTGGGCAGTGCATACAAATTAGAGCCCATGATTTATACTCCCAGGGTGGCAGGGAAGAGAAAACCAGGGGATGATGGTCTGTCTCTCCTGGGGTGTCCAAGCCTGAGATAGCTTAACAAGGGGGCTGGGTGCACAGCCAAGGTGGTCTCCAGCTTCTGGGAAGGGTTTCAGCATCTTGCTTTTACAAAGCCCCTCACCAGAGGATTTTAAATACCAACTGCAGGGACTGGAGCCATAGTACAATGGGTGAAGTGTTTGCACTACACGTTGCCAACATGGTTCAATCATGGGCTCTGCATATGGTTCCTAGTGGCTGTCAGGAGTGATCCTTAAGTGCAGAGACAGGAGTAAGCCCTGAGCACCACTGGATGTGGCAAAAACAAAACAAACACCAACCAAGAAAAAAAAAAAAAAAGAAAAGAAAACCAAGCCAACATTTGCAACCTTGCCCTGAGACTCAAGTGGGAAGGCAAGAGAGTGAAAATGCCCCAAGATGAGCAAAGGAAGGACAGGGACAAAGTCTGGTTCTTACACAGCCCCAAGGGTCTGTCCTATAGTTTTGCTCCTTTGGAGCAGAGGACCCAGACCAGAGTCTTGGTCACTGAACTCCATCCCAAAGATCTTTGTTGGTTTTGTTTGTTTGTTTTTGTTTTTTTTTTCTTGGGGGGAGGTCACACCCAGTGGCACTCAGGGACTACTCCTGGCAGGTTCAGGGGACAGTATGGGATGCTGAGAATTGAATCCCAGTCAGCCACATGCAAGGTAAATGCCCTCCCCACTGTGCTATAGCTTCAGCTCCATTCCAATGATTCAGATGAGACATTTCTAAGGAGAGATTAACCCTAAAAAGGGCCCAGGAGAGGGAGGGGGTGGTCCTGGCTGGTGTTCACATACGGGTTCCCCCTGCTGCTGCTGTGTCCCTGGGAAGAGACCTTGGCTGGGGGATCCCCCATGAAGAGGAATCTGAGGGCGGGGACACAGCTGGGGAAGGAGGGCACAGACCTCTCACATGGCTCTGGGATGGATCCCCAGCTGCAAAGAAAGGAAACAAACGTGAAAATGAAAAGTGGTTGATTGGGAATAGGGAGACAATGCACATGCATTGAGCCTGGCACCATGGAACTCTCTAAGGCTCAGAGCCCTCGTGGGGAGGGGCATGTGTGGCCCTGAGGTGCCCCAGCTGGCACCCCAAACAATGTGCAACAGCCCGCCATAGAGCAATTGAGTATGTCCCCACTCATACAAAATACATTCAAAAGATGCAGTTCTGACATGGAAATCTATTTCTCATGTTTTTTCCTTTTTTGTTTTGTTTGGGGACCACACCCAGCAGTTCTCAGGGGTTACTCTCAACTCTGTGCTTTTGATCAAACACTCCTGGTGGGACTTAGGGTGCTGGGCATTGAATTTGGATCTAGTATGTGCAAGGCAAGTGCCCCCCCACCCTGCCTGTCTCCGTCTCTCTCTCTCTCTCTCTCTCTCTCTCTCTCTCTCTCTCTCTCTCTCTCTCTGTCTGTCTCTCTCTGTCTCTCTGCTTCTCTCTCTTTCTATCTCTCTCTCTCAGCCCCTAATTCCCACTTCTTGTTGGGTCAAAAAAAAAAAAAGAGAGACAAAGTCCTTCTTTAAATGAAGTTACAGATGCACAAACAGATATGAATAGGTGCAGGATGTGGAATTAATCTGATGCCATCCAACTTAGTATACGCCTTGTCACTCAATGGTTGGAAACATCTTGGAATGTAGTACTTTGGATTGTTGTTTAGACCACCTAATCATAAATATGCCAGGCTGCAGAAAACCGCTCACTTGCATTTTTGGACTTCCCACTGAGCTTCCTGCTTCTTAGGAGCTGAAGGCTTATACGTTGGGATTCCTGAATCCATTTCTCCTTCTTTGTGGATTATTTCCTACAAAAACGTTTGCTTCCAGATCCCTGTCTCTCCAGTGTCCCTGGCTTTGAACCAGAGGCCTAATTCTAGGGGACAATGAAGCACTAGCATTAGAGAGGGTCTCATTGGGAGTTTCTTGATATTGTGGTTTAAGATGTACAGGCATGGCCTGAGAGACAGTACAGGGGTTAAGGTGCTTGCCTTACACACAGCCAACCCAGGCTCACTCCCTCACACTAAAACTTATTATGTCCACTGCCCTGCCTCCAGCACTGCCAGGACTGATCCTCAGCACAGAGCCAGGAGTAAGGCCTGAGCACTGCCAGGGCTGGCTAAAATAAAAAAAAAAAAATCAAGTGGTCTTCCAAGACAAACTGGAGAGAAAGAATTCTCTTGGCATAGATGTAACAGCAGCTACTCTAAACAACAAAACTAACTAAATAAAACATTTTAATGTTGTCCTCACCCTCGGGCCCGGCCCACCACATCCTTCTTCTCCAGCCAGTTCTGGCCTTCCTTGTATAAGCCTCTGTCATCCACTTCGTTATTATCTCCTTTCGTTAGAAACTTGATGTCTCCATTATCTCTGGAAAGAAACACAGTGTCCTTTGGAAATGTTTCTCTGCAAAGCATCATTAGGCAAACTGTTCTTTGATGGGTCACTTTGTGTCAGAAGTGGCTTCAGAAAAGTAAAGATCACTGGGGCTTTGCTGCTGGAGTTGAGTACTTCCAGAAATAAAGAAAGTCAATTAGTCTAAATGGCATGATGTAGATTCACGGTCTGAGAGACCTGTGACTTTGCACAACAGTCCCCAAAATGAACCTGCTCAAGCACTGGGGCACCTGTTAAGTGGAAATTAGCATCTTGCCTCGCTTCCATTGTAAGGGGTAAAGAAAGAGGACTTGCTTCTAAGAGCAGATCAAACATCTCTTCACACTAGACATGAAGCTGGTTCCAGAGCAGACAGATTTGAATGCAAGTAAATGTTGTCCCTAGCTTTCCTCCAACTGACTCCTCTTACCAAAATTTGAAGGTATTATTCACATAACAATTCAATATCTTCTTCACCCATGCAAAAAAGTGGTGTAAAATCCACCAGAAATCACGAAAAGCCTAAAGTGGTGTCTCCACAGACATAGAGGACTAAATATAGTAAATCGATAATTCGGTAGCCTTGACACGTCAAATACATTAAAGGATTATTGAGCTATAAAGAGGGTCTTTTCAGCAAGCCCATTGGGGTTTGGGGGAATGCACTTTGATAATTTGGTAAAATGGTTTTAAAAATCCACCAAGATTTGAAACTACATGCAAACCAACACTGACTTAAAGTCCTGGTTCTGAGGGAAAATTCAGTGGACAAAAACCAGAGACATCCCAAGATTTATAGAAACTGTAAATCATTATTCCATAACTTCAGCTAATGGTTCATTTGTAGGAAGGAGTCAGAATCAGGGTCTGCTGGGAAGGGCCATGGTGTGATCCAGTGATTTTCTCCATCTAGAAATGAAGAAGAGTCTCTAGTTCTCTGGAGGGATGGGAGGACAGTTGTGAACACAGATAACAGGCCACCCTCCCTCAGCTCAGAGTGAGAGGACATGAATATCCAATGAATATTTAAAGTAGTTCTGTCCTTTGGGAAACATCTGTCCTCAGTGAATGGAATGGAGGCCTCTACTATCAATAATGCACAAATAATCACACACACACACACACACACACACACACACACACACACACACACACACACACACACACAAATTCTCCACTATTTGAAAAACCCAGGTAAGCATAATACTTAAGTTTAATCCCCTGATTTCTGTAGGTAAAAGTGCTACAAGAATGACAGAGTATGTGAAAGGGGACACCTTTAATAAGGGTGTGTACACTGCTGGAGACTTGATGGAGCTGAGCTGGAGGTGAGGTTTCTGGTCCCCACATAGTCCCAGGACCAAGCAACTGCTGCTGGCTTTCAAGGGCAAGGGAGTCAGGAGGTAGGGTGGGGTGGTGGTGTTCAAGCACTCAAGGACTGAGCAGGGGTGAGGAACGCTTCCCCCAGGGCTGTGCATGCTTCAGGGAACTCCACTGGGCCAGAGTGACAGTCTCTCTTGGAGACAAAGAGCCTTGCTTGCCTACCGGAAAAACCAATCGCCTCTCTGAATAACCCTGTGTGACAAGAGGATTCGATTTTTCTTAACACTCTCTCACATAATGGACACTAGGCAGGAATGTCAGCGTCTCAAGATTTTCGGTGACCTCGCCTCCATCTCAGGCGCCTTGTTGACCTTGCCACTTTCTGCAGGCAAGATTCCATCAGCCTTGTAGACTGGCGCCTTCCAGTTCCTAAACACAGGGCTAGAAACCTAATCCACAGTGTCAATGCTTTCCAAGGATCCATCCCAGCCCTCGGACACCCAAGCCAAGCCTACTTACTTTTCGTGGACTTTGATTACTCTGTGTACGATCGGAATATCGCGTCCTTCCACTTTAAACACCACGATCTCGCCAACTCGGATAGGATCTTCCCGGAAGTTGGTGAGGAACAGAAGGTCCCCCCGATGAAAGGCTGGTTCCATGCTGCCACTGGGAAAAGGCAGGAATATAGGCCTGTGACCTAGTGGCAGTGGGGACATGCCAGCCCACTGAGACTATCCATTTCAATACCCAGCGACAGTCAAGGGAGGGGGGACCAACCTCTTGGCTAAGTCATGGAGCTCAGATGCATGAGGGGGACAACCTAGAGCGACCCTGAGGAAGTTGGCTTGAGTGAGAAACAACCCAGAATACATTGGATGTTGCACAGGTAAACAGCCCACTTTGAACTTTTTTGGGGGGAGCACACCTGGTGGTGCTCGGGAGTTACTCCTGGTTCTGCACTCAGAAATTATTACTGCTGGCAGGTTCGGTGGGCCATAAGAAATGCCAGGGATTGAACCCAGGTCGGCTGCTTGTAAGGCAACGTTCTGCTCACTGGGCTATCAATCTGGCACCCCACTTTTAGCTTTAAAGTCAGCCTGAAGTCTTTTCCACTGTTTTCTTTTTTTTTTTTTTTTTTTTTTTTTGGTTTTTGGGTACCACCCGGCAGTGCTCAGGGGGTATTCCTGGCTCCAGGCTCAGAAATTGCTCCTGGCAGGCACGGGAGGACCATATATGGGACGCCGGGATTCGAACCGATGACCTCCTGCATGAGAGGCAAACGCCTTACCTCCATGCTATCTCTCCGGCCCCTTTTCCACTGTTTTCACTCTTGAGGCTGGTCAGTGAATCTCACTGCAAAACTGCCACACCCCATCTTTTCAGTCCCCAAATTGGCATATGGATAACCTTTCATCATGACTGCTGAGTGGTTATAACTGCTCACCGCTTGGTTTCAAAGGTGACAGGCAGATGTACATTTTCTTCTTAAGCACTGCAAATGCTGGGCCTGGAGTTTTCAGTGGATACCAACACTTTCGAGACTCAGAGTGGGTCCTGATTGGTGAGCACTAAAGGAATCCCCCAGGGAAGAAGAAGTGCCCATGCTTGGAACTGGGAGGCATGTGGCTGATTGAAAACAAGGATTTAGGGGGCCGGAGAGATAGCATGGAGGTAAGGTGTTTGCCTTGCATGCAGAAGGACGGTGGTTCAAAACCTGGCATCCCATATGGTCCCCTGAGCCTGCTGGGGGTGATTTCTGAGTGTAGAGCCAGGAGTAGCTGCAGGGTGTGACACAACCCCCCCCCCAAAAAAAAAAGAGGGACTTAGGATCAGAGCACAGCAGGTAGGATATTTGCCTTGCATGCAGATGACCTGGATTTGATACCCAGTATTCCATATTATCCCCTAAGTCTGCTAGGAAGTGATTTCTGAGTGCAGAGCCAGGAATAACCCCCTGAGTGCTGCCAGGTGTGGCCCAAAAAACAAACCAAGAAAAACAAACAAAAAAAGAAACCTAGGACTTGATCATGGTAGCAAGCTTGCCACAAACAGTAGGAAAAGATGTTAGGGGCAGAGAAGGGTCCATTATGACAGAGATAGTTGGAAATGATCACTTTGGGTAAGAACTAAGTACTGAAAAAAAGAAAAGTGATATGCATAATAGATAGCACTTCAGTAAAAGTACAAAGCATAGTGTCTGAGAGAGAGAGAGAGAGAGAGAGAGAGAGAGAGAGAGAGACAGACAGACCGAGCGAGAGAGAGAGAGACAGACCGAGAAGAAAAATGTCTACCACAAAGGCAGGCAGGGTGGGGAAACTGGGATATTGGTGGTGGAAAATGTGCACTGGCAAAGGATGCTGGACATTGTATGACTGAAACTCAATCAAGAACAACACTGTAATTGTGGGGGAAAAGGTGGTATATACATAGCTGCAAGACAATACTATGCAGACATTAAAATTAAAATTTGGGGGCCGGAGCAGTGGCACAGAGTGGTAAGGAGTCTGCCTTGCTGGCATTAGCCTAGGACAGATCACGGTTCAATCTCCTGGCGTCCCATATGGTCTCCCAAGCCAGGAGTAATCCCTGATTGTCACCGGGTGTGGCCCAAAATAAACCAAAATAAAATAAAATAAAATTTTGTATGTGAAGCAAAAATATGAATAAAGTAATAAGTAGTACTCTCAGACATAAGAAATAAAAATAACTGGCACTTGTGACTGAGCAATAATACAGCAGGTAAGGCCCTTGCCTTGCAGGTAGCTGACCTGGGTTCAATCCCTACCATCCCACTGGCCCCTGGAGCACCACCAGAAGTAATTCCTTAGTGCAGAGTCAGGAGTATGCCTTGAACATCACCAAATGAGGCGCCAAAGTTAAAAAAATATTATTTTAGGGGCTGAAGCCATAGTAAAGGGAGTATGGCTTTTGCCTTAAACACGGCGGACCTGGGTTCGATCCCCAGGATCCCATATGGTACCCACGCTTTCCAGGAGTGATTCCTGAGTGCAAAACTAGATATAACCCCTGGCCCCAAAACAAAACCAAACAACAAATTATCTTAGGCACCATGATTTCCAATAGTGACAGGGTTCTGTGCATTGAACATTCTAGCACCAGCGTCTCTCCCCATCATTTACTTCCCAAATTAAGTAGATTTTAATCCCCGTATACATCAGCAATATGGTAGTCATACTATATTTGCAGGCACATTGATTTTATTCTTTTGCAATTGATTCATATTAATTTGAATTTTATTATTTTATTGGGGTGAGTGGCTGCCACATTCAGTGTGCACCGAAGGAAAGTGCTGCCGATAGAGCAATGTAGCCTCTGTGGCTCCCAGGACCCACCTCAGCACCACCACGATGGGGCTCTCGCTGCCTGTGAGCACAATCAGGCCCTTCCAGATCATCAGCGCGGACGACACAATCATGGCGAAGTTCAGGACCTGGTAATAGAGCTGAAAAAGAGGCCCAGGTGAACCAGCGGCCACAGCCAGGGCTCAGAATCAAGCCCCCTGGTCCCCAGGAGGTTGTTCCTGTGTCTCTCAATGGGCAGCTCAGCCAAGAGGCCTGGGGCTCTGGGTTCCACCCCTGGCAGTGCAAAACAAAACCTCAAGGTTTCTCCCCTGAAAGTGACTGGCAGCTAAATATCAGCTTCAGCTTTGCTGCCTCCTTCCAGCTCTGACTCTTTTCCCTTTCTCCCGCTTCCCCAAGGGGAGGAAACACCAGCTCTGGTCCCCTTCCTCCCGCTTAAAGGTGATTCTGAGCAGATGGGACCAGATCATGGGATTCTACCTTAATTACCCACTGTTTAACTGACACCCTTTCTGGAATGTCCTATTGAAATGAGTCTTGGATCCCAGGGTTCTGTACTGACCCATTTTGCTCCATGACTCCAATCTAACTGGAACTGAGCAAGGGTTCTGGGCACTTAGAAGGTTGGATGCAGCTCCCAGTGCAGTTCTGGGGGCCAGGGAAATGGGTCAAGGGGCTGGAGCACAGGCCCTGCATGCAGGAGGTCTGGGTTCAGTCCCGAGCATTGCACTGCACAGTCTCCCTCGAACCAGTTGAGCTGTTGTTTAATTGTAGCTTTAAGCAAACCAACCTCTGGTTTGGAAAAGGCACAAGGCCTGAAGAAGTGGGAGCTGGGGGGCCCCAAGGGTCCAGTGGGCAGACCCAGAAACTCCAGGGTGCTGCACTCTGAATAGGATTCCCAATAGCTAACTGGCAACTTCCCGGCACAATCACCAGGTGGCTGAATCTGGTGAGGCTGGTGGCTCCTGGGGACGCTACAGTCACAGCTGAAGTAGTGGCTCTACCCGCAAATCCTCAGCTAGGGCCACAATGTGAGAACCATGCTGGGAGCCTCCAGAATCAACATGCCCAGTGTCCAGCTGTGCCAGCAGGGAATCAGCAGCCAGGCTCAGAACCAGCTTTCTCAGGTGTCCGAGACAGGGACACCAACCACTATGTGCTCCTCTCAGTATCTCCCCATTTTTCCACGGGATCCTCCTTCCCAGCCAAAGGTCTGCTTAGAGCTTTGCCCACACACACTAGGATGTCTCTGGCCCCCCACGACCCCCACTCCCTTGCCCCCTTGCCTGGGACGTGATCGTACCTCTTCTCCTCTGGGCCCAGCCTCAGACTCCCCATATCTACCCCTCTCCTTCTCGAGCTTCCTGCCACTTCCTTCTCCTTGGCCCAAATGCTGCCAAGGGCCGATCATGGTGACCATATGACCCTTAGTACTGAGAACCCTAAAACTGAGACCTCCACTCAGAGACCACAACACTGAGACCCTCTGCTGAGGCCCCCATTCTGAAAACCTTGATATTGAGACTCCACTGTCTCCTGGCCTAGCTTAAGCCCCCACCTCCCCTCAACCATGGCATCCAGCTCCAGCCACCCCAACCTTGCAAAGCAGGGTCTGCCGTGTTCACTCCAGGGTGTCCTTGCTCTTCCCACCCACAAGGTTAGCACTTCCTGACCAGCTGGGGGGGGGGGTCCCCTCGCCTCTACCTGTGCTCCTTTCCAGGACATCTGGGCATTGCTCCCTCTGTGGCCTGCCCAGAGCCCCCCAGGAGGGTAAACATGGTGTTTGAGGTGCTATGGGTCCTGGGCCTTCCTCACTAGTTGCACCCCACCTGCACTGGGGAGGGGGGGGGTCCTCTTGGGAAGATGGTCTCTCTCTTTAGCTCTTTTTCAGTTCTCTCTTTCAGCCGCTTCCTCAAGGTGCCCCCCCCCCAATTAATGGGCAATTAATCACTGATGACAGAACTTGAGTCTTCCTTTGTGGCAAGAAAGCAGCTAGAGATGACATGAACGAATGAACAATCATCTTCCAATGAAACTTTATTAACAATAAATAGTGGTGAGTAGGGTCAAAGAGACAGAACAGTGGGTAGGGTGCTTACTTTGCTCGAGGTCAATCTGCTTGATCAGGAAAGCAAGGTTACAAAGCAGTTCAAAACTGGCTCTTTTGGTGCTACACCTGGGTGAAACTGTGCATGTGGGGTTATTCTGAAGGATAACTTTGAAAGTAAAGATATTGATGAAAGGGACTTAATTTTTTAATTTATTTATTTTTGGGGTTTTTGGGCCACATCTGGTGGTACTCAGAGGTTATTACTGGCTCTTCATTCAGAAATAGCTCCTGGCAGGCTTGGGGGAACTATATGGGATGCCAGGAATCGAACTAGGTCAGACTGGGTCAGCATCACTAAGGCAAGGCAAATGCCCTACTGCTATATCATCACTCCGGCCTCGACTTAAAATTTTTTAATGAATTAAAGTAGAGCCGGAATGATAATACAGCGGGTAGTGCATTTCCTTGAACACAATAGAATTGGGCTCCATCCCCATCATCCCATATGGTTCCCTGAGCCTGCCAGGAGTAATTTCTGAGCACAGAGCTAGGAGTAACCTAGGTGCCACCAGATGTGCCCGTCACCCCCGAAAAAAGAATTAAAGTAGCTGTAAAGACATTTTGCTGTAATAAACAAATATGAGAAAATAAACATAACTGAATTAAAGTGTGTGTGTGTGTGTGTGTGTGTGTGTGTGTGTGTGTGTTCAACCCAAAGGTGTTCAGTAGTTACTCCTGGCTCTGCACCCAGGGATCATGCCTGGCAGTATTCAGGGGACCATATGGAATGCCAGGAATTGAACCCACGTCAGCTGTGTAATGTACTACCTACTGTACTGTGGCTCCAGCCCCAAGTATCTACCAGATTTTAAACTCCATAGCAACTGGGAAAATAGCAAATCATGAGACTGTCATTCAATTTCCAGGCAAGCAGGGGAAATGGGGCACTAAGTGGTGGCACTGTTCAAGGGTTTGGCTACCCCCCTACTCAACTCTGCTTCTCAAGTCACTCTCTATGGTCACATCCGAAAGTGGAAGTTGTTGACAGGGTTCACTGAGGGCACCACTTGATTCAAAGGATTTGATGAAATGTTTTCACTATGAATTACAGAGATGGCTGAGAAAAGCCCAGGAAGGTTTGAAATAGAGATTGCTATTTTCAGAAAGATTTGCAAAAAGAACTTTCTATCCTCACTACAGCAAATCCCAAAGCCCAGCCACTTACCTATGGAAGGCCAGGGGCTAAAAATATATCATGGGGTGTGATTGTCCTAAATTTCAAAAAACTTCTCCAAGAGGTCATAAAATCAATCCCCTAAAATTATCCCTTTGAGCAAGACAGAGATTTGCTCAAAAAGTGGCCAATTATACAAAAAAACTAGCCATCAATCTGAGTGCCATATTGAAATCCTGGTCACCCAGGAATGTAATTATGACTGAACTAATGGCAAACAGATTAGAATCCAAACCCACCCACACTGCCTTTTGCTGTTTGTCTCTGCCAACCAACTTGACAGGCTTCTTCGCACTGCACAGCCCCAGAGCTCCCACAGGCAAGTCCGCCCTCGACCTCTCTGAAGCCAAGAGGAACTAGCCAATGTCTAAGAGATTCAAACAAACACATTCGTATTTCAGCCGACAGAGCAGCAGAAATGCCAGTAGCTGCATTTCTTTCTCACTACAGAAACAAAGAGCCCTTGTATTTGCATGTGGCTCTTGCCTTAATTAATAGTAAGCAGAGGCGGCATAGAAATTAGAGGCCCCCCTTTCAAGATTAGGGGAGAGCATGCATGCATGCCTGACACAGTGTCACTCACCAGCTGCTATTTTGGAGGGAGAAGAAAAAGGAAATGAGCAAAGGAACGAAACTCTCTAATATATTTATAATACATTACATTACTATATATGTAAATGTATACGTACATATAACCGTATTTTTTGAGCACCTGAATTTTTCTGAGACTAATGAAGCTGAGGCAATGCAAATAGCTAGAGATAAGCCTGTTCTGGGATATAGAGTGAGGGAATTTAAAGGAATTTCAAAATGTAGCTGGTAAAGTAGAGTGGATACATGTATCACATAACTCCTCTGTTGTCTACAATGTTCACATTAGCAATCAGCATCGATTTTTAAAATATCCATAAAATATACGGGGCCTGAGAGATAGCATGGAGGTAAGGCATTTGCCTTTCATGCAGAAGGTCACTGGTTCGAATCCTGGCACTCCATATGGTCCCCCAAGCCTGCCAGGAGCGATTTCTGAGCATGAAGCCAGGAGTAGTCCCTGAGTGCTGCCGGGTGTGACCCAAAAACCAAAGAAATATCATAAAATATAGGGCCAGAGTAACAAAACAGCGGGTAAGGCATTTGCCTTGCACACAGTCAACCATGATTCAACCTTTGGCATCCCATATGGTTCTCTGAGCCTGCCAGGAGTAATTTCAAAGTGCAGAGGCAGGAGTAACCCAGAGCACCAACAGATGTGGTGCACACACCCCCAAAATATAATATAACCATCGATTCTAGATCTTCAAATAAAGCTCTCTTTGCCAGGGAAGTATCTTGCAAACAGAGTCCATGCCCAGGGTCCCTTGGCTGTTGGGTTTTGCATGTCAGTGATAAACCTGGTGACACTAAGTCCAGTCCCAGAAACGCCAGTGAACTCTGCAGCTCTGCATAGTCCTAGTCAGAGTTCACAAAACTCAAAGCACCCAACACCCCATCCTACAGCTGTGGCTTGAAATGCTACGTGGGAAGAAAAATGATGCCCATATATGCCTACATGAAGAAACAAGAAGTCATGGATTCTGCCACATGCCTGGCTAGAGAGACAAACGAGAAAGAGGGTACTTGCTTCAACCAGCAACAACTTTTTAACTGTGTCTCTCGGTGATTTAATAAATTTTTTTTTGGTTTTTGGGCCACACCTGGTGATGCTCAGGGGTTACTCCTGGCTATGCGCCCATAAATCACTCCTGGCTTGAGGGACCATATGGGACACCGGGGGATGGAACCACAGTCCATCCTAGGATGGCGCTTGCAAGGCAGACGTCTTACTGCTACCGCCACCCGCTCAGGTCCTAAAAAAAAAGTTTTTAATTAAAAAGAAAGGAAGGTGCTTACCTTCAATCAGGAGAAATCAACCCATTTCCAACGCATTTTCTCTCTGTAATTTAGTGTTCCTAACAGTACTGCACTCTCTGTGTATTAGGATATGTGTATTGACATGGCACAGACAGTCAAGTTGGAGTCTATCACATTTCCCCAGGTGTTGAGGAATCCTTGACAGTAGTGCCTTGTGCCCCAATTCCTTATTCTGCAGCTCCAAGTTCCCCAAGATCACGGAAGGGGGAAGTGGGGGAGCACAGGCTAAGGAGAAGGGGAGCAGAGAGACTCGGGAGCTTGGGACCCAGATGGAGGGAGCCCTGCGCCCTGGGTCCCGGGTTACCTGCGTGCAAACCACCTACCTTCCAGGTGTCACCATTCGGCTGGTGTGAGAACTGAGTCAGAGACACCTGGGACCTCCATGGAAAGCGGGTCCCGACTCCCCAAGCCCCAGCCCCGACGCGGGGAAGGAGTGATGGAGAGACGCGGCCTTCATGGGGACCCTGCCCCACTGGAGACGTCCCTGGATGGTCCCCCCGTCCCCCAAGGGCCTTCTTTTGGCTGTCCCTGCAGCCCGAGCCCTCCCTCACACCCCCTCCGACTGCTCCCCCAGATCTGGAACTCGGGGGCCGCCCCCCCTCGAGCCCTGACACCGCGCCCCGTGCACGGACGCCTTCGATCGCGCGCGACTGGAGGCCAAGTGGGGCTCCCCCGGCCGCGCACCCCGACTCCCGCCCGGGGGCCACCGCCGGCCCCGTTACCCGGCGCTTGTTCATCTTCCTCAGGTCCCCGAAAAGGTCGAAACCTGACGCGGGGAGATGCGTCCCCACGGCGCCCGCGCGCGCCATGGCGGGGTCTCGGGGGCCTGCGGGCTCCAGATGTCACCAGATGTTCCCGACTGACAGCCCCGGAGCAGCCAGCCGGCCCCCGCCCACCACCCCGCGGCCGGGCGGGCCACGTGACCGGAGACTCGCGCGGGTGTCTGGGAATTGTAGTCCCGGGAAGACCTGGGACGTCGGAGCAGCCTGAATTGTATCGAGGAAGAACTTGAAGAGAGAGAGAAAACTACAATTCCCAGAATGCCCCGGAGCGCCACTCCAGCCCGCGAAGACCCAGGCTCCTAAGGGAGAGCAGCGATGCTCGGGAGCATCACCGGCCTTTCCGAGCGGTCCTTCCGAGGGGAGCAGGTCGTCCGGTACGTGCCGGAGACGACTGCTAAAGGGATACTGAGTTCCCAGGGCTCTGGTCAGGCGCCAAGAGGACACCTAAAGTTCACCTCACCGTGTACCTTGGCCATTGGATGGGGGCACCTGGGTGGGCGGGGCCTCCTCGCCGGCCTCAGGTGTGCGACTGGAGGCGGGGCCTACCGGTGGGCGGGGCTTGGAGGCGGCGGAACTTTTGAAACCACCTTGTGAAGACTGGAAATGGAATGCTAGAGTCTCTGTTGGAGGCAGATATGGATGCATCTGGGAATAGGAGTGGAGGGAGGACAGCACTGATAGTGGGAATGGCCCTGATTTATTGTCGCTATGTACCTTAAATATTACTATGAGAGATTCGTAATTCACTTTGGTCACAATAAAAAGTATTAAAAATATATACATGATGAACAATACTCTAATGATCAGTATCTAAATAAAAATGGCTAAAAATTATAATAAAGATCCTTAAATATCTGAAAAAAAAAACGAAATTGAATGCTAGAAACATCTTTGTAGCCTCTTGTTCTTGATTGTTTCACAGCGCATACCTGTCAAATGCACAAGTCCCATTCGTTTTATGCACAAGGAACCAGAGGCTCGAAAAGGTTAAACAAGGCCAAGGTTACAGTCTGCCTTAGAATGTTTTTCCTTTGCAAATTTTACATGACAGCAGTCCTGATCCTAAATTGTCTTCGATTTACTTTGCTTCGTTCTTTGTTCACAACTCTAAGCACTTGAGAAACACCAAGGAAATGAGACAATGATTTTTTTTTTTTTTGGTCACACCCAGAAGCCCTCAGGGATTACTCCTGGCTCTAAACTCAGAAATGGCTCCTGGCAAGCTCGAGGGACCATATTGGATGCTGGGATTCGAAACGCCAGGATTCGAACCGCTGTCATTCTGCATGCAAGGCAAACGCCTTACCTCCAAGCTCTCTCTCTGGCCCGAGAGACAATGATCTTTGCTTACATTCTTTTTATTGGGGAGGGAGATTGAGCTGGCACAGGATTAGGGGACTTATATGGTGTGTCAAGGTACGTGCAAGGCAAGTACCTAATCTACAGTTTACTTCCTACCTTGCTTCTTTACGTGTATAATCTAGCAGGAGAGACCTGATAAATTACATATTAGTAAAGGAAACAATAAACTACCTACATATCATGATTTTTCTCCTTACCATAGCACCTCTGAAATAAAAATAGATGAGAGGAATAAAGTACCTGAGAAGGAGGACCGCTGCAATTTAAAATGTCCCAGAAGCAGAAGCAAAGGCCATTGCTTAGGAAATCCCTTCGGGCTTGTGGAGATAGATGGTCAGTTGGTTTTGTAAGATTTTCAAAAGCCAGCAAGTGGAATTGCTGTCGGGTAGGGTTGTTCCTTTGTAGTCTGAGTTCTCCATCATGATTCATGTTGGAAGACAAGGTGAGGAACCAAGGAAGGAGAAATTGAGTTTATCTGGTTTAGGTTTAATGAATATATTTATGTGATGTGTGGTTCTTCCTTGCTGTCTAATACTACCATTTGCTCCGTCAGCTCCCCCTATCTCATGCACAAGAATTGGATCCTGAGAACAAAGTGTCCTGTGATGTCTAGCCCTGGAAATAAGTAGGAAGTAGACAGAAGTGAGGCATGTATGGAAGCGGAAACTGTGTAATTCTTCCCTAAGTCATCTGTATAAAATTGTGTGTATGTGTTCCTGCATCAATTTTTCCCTACAACATACCTGGTATCAGGTTTTATATTCTTCAAGCTGTTTTGAAGGCCAAGTGGGGAATTAAGGGCATGACATTAGAGTAGCTCTGTGAGTGAGGTTCTTGTTATTTCTTCCCTCAGAGCAGTTGTGTGTGACAGATTTTACTGTGTTTGTAAAGTACTTTCTGCAAAACCAGAAGGAACTAACTCCATTTTCAATGTCAGGTAGCCCTGCCCTTGAGCATCACCCTGTTATTGGTGTCACCCTTACTCTCCTTCTTTTGGCTACTAAAGCATCCACACTGCTGTCCACTCACATGTGTGGTTGTGCCAATCCAGTATGTCAGAAAGGATCAGCTTCCATCCTCCTAGTGCATCTGGGGCGGAAATGCCCACCCCAGCTGATAACCAGGAAAGAACGGGTCCCAGGCTTATGACCAGAGACACTTTATTCCCTTCTAACAGTGCTTATATAGGGCAAGAGGAAATGAGATACATGCAGGGTGGCAGGACTCAGGACACCAAAGATAGACAACTAGGGTTGTGAGGTGCCAGGGAAAAGTTAAGCATGAACACTGGGGTTTAGGAATGCTTAAGAGCAGCACAATGGATCATAAAAAGTCACCTTATCTCTGTCGATCAAAGCTCTCTGTGAGGGAGGAGGGACAGCCCAGAGTCAAGCCATTGAGTGGACTCTTGTCAAAGGTAGGTGGCACCCCTCTTTGTACTGTCCTTCCCCATCTCTGAAGCAGTGTCTCCCAGACTTTTGCCTCAAGGAGAATCCCAGGAGCAGTGTCTCTACAGGAGGACCCCATCCCCACCCCAGAACAGTTGTTCTACCTAAGTGTTCTATCTGCCAGGAAATTTGGGAATAATACCATGGGGGGATTCAACATGTGTTAAAGTCGCACTCCTCCCAGGAGGTGTCAGTTGTGACCTTTCCTTCATCAGCACAGTGCTCTGCACACCCTCTCCTGGCCTAAAGGTTTGTGAATGTTTTCACCAGAGCTGCATATTCCTAACCTAGAGCCTCCTGTCCTTGGCCCTGAGTACAGAAGTCAATAGAGAGTCCTGATTCTGTCGGACATTGGCAAAGTTCTCTTGCTTAACAAATCTCCATAGCTGCATAGGTTATGGATAAACCAACCTTGTGATCAAGTGTTGTTGGAATTCTTTGATCTGCAAGCAATAGAGATGTAAGTCAGAGTAGATGAAAGAGAGAGTTTCCGGGCTCTGGTTCCACTTGAGGGTAGAGGACCTGAGCCTCAGGACTTGGGAGTCCCTTCTCTCCCAGTTTTTCTGTCTATCTCTGTCTCTCTGTGTTTGTCTGTCTATCTCTTTCCTACTTTGCCTCATTGCATCATTCTATCTCAGCTCCTTCCCACTTATCACAAATACACCTTTTTGTTCTCCAGAGTCCAGAGTCAGGTAGACTGTAGAAAAGGGGTGCTACCATCCCAACCTCACCCACAGGCATGAGCACCCTCACTCTTGGGCCCATGATGGATGAGTCTAACTGATTTGAGATCATGGCCCCATGGCCATGGTTCCAGGATCCATGATAGGAGCCCATCATTAAGGTCTCCAGTGGGAGAGGGGTTGTTCTCCTAAAGAGCAGATTTTCTCTTAAAGAGGTGACCCACTGTACAGTTTTCTGGAAGAAGTGGGAGTCCAACCTATTCAACCAGGAAAGAAAGAGCCGCTTCCAAACTAGACAGAGCCACAAGTGGTTCCAGTGCAGACACAGGAGGCTACTGCTTCTCTCCACACAGCTGCAGTACTGCTGAGCAGGTGTGTATCTAGAGCTGAGCTCAGCCTCCGGGGCACATCACCAGCCTTGCAGACATTGCTCTGGAGCAAAATCTTGCAGCCTCCGGAACCCTATGACCTGGCAGTTGTCCTGCATGTGGGTCTATGAATCACAACTACATTCAAGGCAACTGAGCAGTGATTGTCAACCTTTCTGCACCTGCAGCTCCACACAGGCCCATGGCCAGTGGTTGAATTATCACTGCTATAGACCTCACATGAATTCTTGGGGTCTCAGCATAAGTAGAAACTGACAGGTGACCGAGGATGGGTTGAGATGCCATTTCTAGAAGCTCTGGCCTGAGCATCAGAGAACTGGACAGGAGAGTTGTATCTTGGCTGGGTCCCCCAGACTGATGCAGGGACATTGTCAGAGGGCAAAGGTGGGAAATGAGGAGTCTCGAGTCTGCAGTCTAGCCAGGTTCCATCTTAGCACCATTTATGATCACTCAAGCTCCTCCTGAGCACAGAGCCAGGAGTGAGCTCTGAGCACCTGGAAGCTGAAAATTCCTACAAATGTGACTTCAACTCCTTCTGAGAACAAAACAGGAGGCAAAAGCCACTGTCTGTGATGACTTCTGGGAGGTGGTGCAGTACCCCGGCTCCCACACCTCATATATACGTGCTGTTTGCCAGCTGTGAAACCTGGCAGAACAGCCTCAACTTCTCTGAGCTCCTTTTCCAAGTAGATATAATAGGGGTATGAGTAGCACCTGCTTCCTAATCACCTATTTCTTTTTTTATTTTCCTCTTTGTTTTGTTTTTGGACCACACCTGGCAGTGTTCAGGGGTTATTTGTGGCTCTGTTCTCAGAAACTACTCATGGTAGGCTCAAGGAACCATCTGGGATGCCAGGACTCAAACCCGGGTCAGCCACTTATAAAGCAATAACCCTTGCTGCTGTGCTATTTCTCCAGACCCTACAGTCTGAAGGCTTAAGGGGAGCATTCTATCAAGCAATTCTGACAGATGAGAAACAGAGGTTCTATTCAGTGGCTCTGCCCAAAGTTTTGAAACTGCAGTGACTGCCTCCCCCACCCCCGGCCCTCTCTTGGCTTGGATCTAGTGGGGTATAAAAGATGGGGGTAATTCATGAGAATCATTTAAGTCAGGAAGCAGCACCAAGAATGTGGGTGAGGGGCCCGGAGAGATAGCACAGAGGCGTTTGCCTTGCAAGCAGCCGATCCAGGACCAAAGGTGGTTGGTTCGAATCCCGGTGTCCCATATGGTCCCCCGTGCCTGCCAGGAGCTATTTCTGAGCAGACAGCCAGGAGTAACCCCTGAGCACCGCCGGGTGTGACCCAAAAACCAAAAAAAAAAAAAAAAAAAGAATGTGGGTGAGAGAAAACTCCAGAAGTGGTGATAGGTGCTCACAGAACAGAACCAGGTGGAAAGAAGGAGAGAAATGGATCAGAGGACTTGTGCATGATAACTGTGCATGATGCTCTTTCCAGTCAGAGGAACTGAGGCATAAGGTATAAGATGAAACCCAGCTACCTACTCCAAACAGGTGTTTCCCCCAACTTCCTCCTTCCTAAAACCTCTTCCTTTGAAATGTAAAAGCCCACCTAGATTTACTAAATTTTCCCTCTCCTGGAATTGGGTATTGGTTTGGATAATAAATAAATAAAAGTGGTTCTGGCTTTTTGGCTGAGGCACAGAGAGCAAGAGGCAAAGGCTACGGACACCACGTCCATCCTTTCCTGACTGGCCTGATATTATTTCTTCACCACTACCCTGCTTCTTCAGACTCGTCCGCCTAAAGAGTTTGAAACACAGCATGTGGGGTAAGATCACAACTTATAGATTTTTATTTTACAAGTAAGAAAGAAGCCCTGGGAAGCTCTGTTCTTGGTGAGGCCACATGGGGAATTGGTAGTGTTGCATGAAATAATTAACGATGGGGCTGGATGGCGATGGATGGAGGCCTTTGTGCTTAGGCCCCAGCCACGTGGCTTCATCCCCATCCAGCTGGTGGATTCCAGGCCCAGGTAATCGGCGTAATCAAGACTCACTCACAGGCAGGCTTCAGGAAGCATTAACTTTATTCATGCCCTATTCACCACATGTGTGTGGCCTATCTCATAACCTTTTAAGCACTAGTTATTCTTGGCCCTGCATCTAAACTCCTTTCAGCCATCTTCCTCAGAGCGCCCAGCAGCGCAGCAAGGGCCAAGAGCCAAAAAGGCCGAATTCCCTTGGTCCATGCCTTATCTACCTTTTCCCAGACCCCTCCCAGGAATGGGAGGGGCTCGCAGGTAAAGTTACACCTACTATCCGGTTTCCAAGACCCCTCCCCGAAATGGGTGGGTCTAGGGTCTTAAATAGGTACACCCACAGGTAGAAAAGAACCAATTCACTCGTCTATAAAAGAACTAAGGGCCTGGGCCCGGAGAGATAGCACAGCGGCGTTTGCCTTGCAAGCAGCCGATCCAGGACCAAAGGTGGTTGGTTCGAATCCCGGTGTCCCATATGGTCCCCCGTGCCTACCAGGAGCTAGTTCTGAGCAGCCAGCCAGGAGTAACCCCTGAGCAATGCCGGGTGTGGCCCAAAAACAAACAAACAAACAAACAAACAAAAAAAGAACCAAGGGCCTCCAAATCTATTCTAACTCACATGTCCTGACTGCTCATGCCATCACGCAAACATGCAAAACACCAAGCAAACATGTTCCGCAGATGCAACCTTGCATGGTCCCCCTCACACTATTCACAATTAGTCCTATTCTTCCCTTTGGTTTACTCCTTAAAACTCCTTCAGGGGTTGGAGCTATAAGTATAGCAGGTAAGGTGTTTGCCTTGCCTGAGGCCAATTCTGATTCAATCCCTGGCATCCATATGGCTTCCTGAGCACCATGATCCATGATTGCAGAGAAAGGAGGTAAGCCTTGGGGATGGCCCCAAAATAAACAAAATCTTCACCCCATACCTAGCCAGTGACCCCCTTGAGAGCACCCACCTTAGTGCCACTTTTTAGATGTGAGAACCAAAGCTAATTGGGCCTAGAACCAAAATGGTCTCATGCGCCCAGTAAAGCCACTGTAAAGTATTTTCCCACTCTATAACTTCCTCATAGGCAGAGGGTGTTAGCCCAAAGATAAAACCACAAAATGTACCCTATTCTACTGAAATAGAGGAACTAGGTGGGTCTGAATGTTCCACCAGATAAGGACCCCTTGTCATAAAGTTGAGTCAGCATGAGTTGGGACATCAATCCTAAGACATGATGTGATTTGTATGCAAATGGAAATGGGCCAATCATGTAAGAGGTGAAGGATGAACTGCTTGCATTAACCAATGAAATACTTAAATTGTTGAAGCTTGTAAAGCCCTATGTAAACTGGTTGGAGATTTGATTCGGGGTCCTTTTCAAGGCTCCCCTGGTTGGATGAGACTTAGACCTCAGCTAGCGGAATAAACTCCCTTTTGTGCTTTACTTTATCGGAGATGGTCTTTGATTCTCAGTGCCGACTCAAGTGTTAACTCAGACCCTATATAGAAATCTCCAACTCTTCCTGGATGTCTTCCTGAATTCTTTCTCCTGCAAAGGCAAAGAGTTTAGAGCCAAAGTCATATGGGGCCAGGATCCTGCTTCTCCTCATTCCTGCTCACAGCCCCTTTGCAGCAACTGGAAATCTGCAGGAATCTGCAAGAATCACTCATGCCCAGGACTTTCTCCTTCTGGGGTGACTCCTGTACTGGCCTCAGTACCCCACCTCCCAGGCTCACCCTGGTGGTTTCCAAAAGCACCTGAAATCTCCCCAAGAGCTGCTGCTGGGTCACTCATCAGCACACAGAGTCTGTTGCTCCTTGTGTTCTTTCAGTCCCGCTCAGAGCAGGAGACAGACAACCTTTCAGAAATTTACAGTGCCAAGAAAAAGGGGCTCTCTCGGCAAAGCACCCTGTGCTGGGAAGGCTTTAGCAGCAAATGGGCTTCAAAGATTTCCACCAGCCCCCCAAGTTCTCTGTGTTCTTTGGGGCAGGGGACAGGGAGCATCTTAACAGAATGAAATGTCACAGCCCTTGAGGTTTTTACAAATATTTTGGATGGGGTGGCTCTGGGCAGTCAGGCAACTGGCACTTCCCAGGACCCAGACAGGGGATGGGAAACAGGCCCACCCTCACTTGGAAATCCTAATCCTCCCCTTGGCTGTTTGCTTCTTTCTCTGGGTCTTTCCGCTCACTTCCTCTCTCCCTGACTTGCCCAGCAATGCCACTTCCAGGAAATACTCTTTGCAGGTTCTCAGCCCTGATCTTGCCTCTGCGTTAGTCTGAAAGGGCTCTGAGCCACCTCTGCACCGTCAATGCATGCAGGAGGTGAGGGCAGTACTTACTTGCCTTCTGACCAGCCCCCAGCAGTGGTTGGTGCAGGACTGATTGAGAAGGGCCTGACTCAGCTCAACTCCCTTTTACGTGCCCCACAACCAGGGGCTCTGCTATTGCTGGGAAACCAGAACCCAGAGATCACCCATGGCTGTGTTCGAGGAGCATCTCACAGCATCTCCTACCTCAGGATGGATGCGTGGGATTTCCAAAGTTGGCCATATCCCAGGACCTGAGGCACACAAATTGTTCCTCATTCCCAACTGACAAATTTTGCCCCTTGATATCTCTCCAGGATGCTCCTCACATTTGATTCTTTTGTTTTGTTTTGTTTTTAGTTTTTGGGCCATACCTGGTGACGTTCAGGTGTTACTCCTGTTATGTGGTCAGAAATCACTCCTAGCTTGGGGGACCATATGGGACGCTGGGGATCGAACCCAGGTCAGTCCTGGATCAGCTGCATGCAAGGCAAACACCTTACCACTGCGTTATTGCTCCAGTCTAACATTTCTGATTCTATTTTGAGGGGATGGGGTTGTTTGAGTCACTCCTGATGGTGATTAGAAGCTACTCCTGACTCTATGCTTAGAAGTTCTCCTGGCTGTGCTTGGGGAAGTGTCATTCCACCCCGATCCATCTTCCAGTGTAAACTTACCTGCTGGTAAGATCTGTCCATTTCTGGGAGGGGTCTTTGGTAGGTAACAAAAGGATTGGCTGAGGGGTGTAAAGGGGCATGAGATAGGATTCAGCGGGAGATGAAGGAAGAAGCAGCAGGAGGAGACATGGCAGAAAGAGATTGAGATGGCATAGCAGCTGAAATAGGCTGCTTAAAAGGTTAGCCTAAGTGGGTAGGCTATATTAATAATAAAGCTTCATGTCTCCTGAATCCTGACTGGCTGTGGATCATTTCCTTCCTCCTCGCTGCCACCCTAAGACCCACTGGCTGGAAGGAAGGGGTTGCAGGCACATGTCCGGGCTGGCAGAGAAAGGTCTCTCACCACCCATTCGTCCCATCACCATCCACAACCATTCAGGACTCAATAATTAATATGTTATTCAACAGGAAAGCATAGCCAGTACTGGGGATCAGCCAGTCTCAACCCCATAAAAGAAAAGTAAACGCCATAACCATTAACTCTTAACTTTCTGGCCCCCACATTCAGCTTTGGTCGAGAGTCTGGAATCCTTCGAGTGGCCTGGAGCTGATCTAGGAACACAGCAGAGTCCTAGGGTCTTTCCAGGCATAAGGAGCCCACGTGACCCTTTTGGTAGGGTGGAGAGGGAACATCTGGGCATTTGCAGGAGCACTGACCTCCAAGTGCTCAGCCTAACAAGCAAAAAAAAAAAAAAAAAAAAAAAGGCACAAGAGGTTTCAGATCCTCAGAAAAAGGACAGAGGCATTAAAAAGATATCAATTAAAATGATATCGATTCTTTGTGGTTGGAAATTGCAGATAAATTAGATTAGAAATTGCAAATATTTCCAATGGAATTAAATAGAAGCTTTATTCCGGTCCTGATGAAATTCTAAATTTCCTTGTAAGTTGCCCATTTAAGAGGAAACTGTGCCTCTGTGTGTCCTGTTTCTCCTAACTGGGTTTCTGCAGCTGTGGTTTTCTGTGGGGCTTTCTTCTGTCCCCTGAGCACACGCCACCAGGGGTCCAGGCTGGGGAAGGAGGTGGGTGTTTGGCAGCTGTGAAAGGGCAGAGACACGTCATCTATTATTGCAGAGTATAAAAGAGAAGAGCAGAATGTATGTATTTCAACGGGGGTGTGGAGAGAGACAGAGAC
The DNA here is from genome assembly GCF_024139225.1 of Suncus etruscus. Classification (NCBI taxonomy): domain Eukaryota; kingdom Metazoa; phylum Chordata; class Mammalia; order Eulipotyphla; family Soricidae; genus Suncus; species Suncus etruscus. The sequence goes on along the minus strand of NC_064857.1, from coordinate 70,442,719 downwards.
AGAGAGATGATAGAGATATAAAAGCATGCTTTGCCCAACATAAAGAAACTCTCTTATTCCTCCCCCTCCTGCTTCCCCTTCTCTTCCTCTTTATGTTTTCCTCCTTTTCTCTCCTTTTTCTTCTCCTCCTCTCCCCTCCCCCAGCCATGGGTGGTGGTGGTCCTACTGATAACCACAAGGCCCTGTCACCATCCTGCCACTTGCCCCCATGAGGTCCAGCCCACTGCACTGCATCCAGTACCCTGCCCTGAGTCCTGCCCTGTCTGACCCTTACATTCATCCCTAGTGAGTCACATTGTTGTGTCAGCCAAATGGCTCTGGGCAAGACCAAATGGCACACCGTCCTGTTTCTGGCAAGATGATGTTTCCCACACTACCCACAGTTCAGCAGTGTCTCCCAAAATGGGTTACACCAGTCCTGGTGGAAAGGGAGGGACAAATCCAGGTTAGTAGCAGCTTCAATCCAGTTGTCAGCAGCAAGTGTGAGAGCATCACAACCAGATGTGTGTGGACCTGGGCCTATCAGCAGCAATGGCCAGGGAAGGAAGGGACAGGGAGCAGAGCCAGCAGGCAAGGGAACCTCGGGGCATTTTCAGTTGAGGACCACCGCCTTTATCTCCTGAGTAACCATTCATCCTCATCTCCTGAACAACTGTAAAATAAATCCCCATGCTGTGAAATCACCCTACATGCCAGCAAAAGGCAGCAAAAGGAGCCCAGCAAACAGTTTCTTCAGCAATCTGGCAGCCCCCACCCCCCAACTGACCAGGAGCTATAAGAGTCTGTATTCTCTTATACTGGAGATGTATAGAGTATACATATTTTGGTATTGTACGGTAAGCAAAAATGAAAATATTTTCTTCAATGGGTTCAGTCAAAATACTTGAAAATTGTTCTATGATATATATACACAGAAGCAGAATTTCTTTGCTATAACATTCACATTTCAAGCTGAACCTCTATTGACAATTTAGTTGTTGAATAAATTATGCTCTTCAAAAAATGGAGACAGGCAAGATGACTACGTTTAAATGTCTAAAATAAAAGAGTGAGAGAGAGGAAGAAAATATCTGCCACAGGCAGGCAAGAAAGAAGGTGGGAAGAAACTGGGGACATTGGTGGCAGGAAATGTGCACTGGTGAAGGCTGTTGGACATTGCATGACTGAAACTCAATCATGAACAAATTTGTAGTTGTGAAAGAATAATTGTATTATGAACAACCTTGTAAACCAGTGTTTCGATAAAGTAATTAGATTTTTTAAAATATGACTGTATTTTAGGGTGGAAATTGTGGTTTGAAAGGACAGTACAGCTCAGATCCATGAAATAAAACAAGTCCTCTACCATTTGCAGTAACATAGATCTAATTGACAATAAAACAAAACAAAACAAAACAAAACAAAAAAAGTGGATGGAACTCAGAGGAGAACATGGTTCATGAGTACTACCACTATGTTTATAGGCCTTTGCTTTGTAAACAAATGAAAATAAAACCATCTCAAGGAAAGTTGCTTACACCAGCCTGCATTTGTTTCATCAAGATGGTGGACTTACAAGGTACCAAGTGTTTTGTTTTAGAGACATGTCTAAATGCTGGAAATGTTTTTAAATATTTTTAAACATTTAAAAATAAATACATCTGGGAGGTCACCAAATCCAAAGAGATGGAGAACAGCCCGCCGAGGGCTGGCGTCATGGAGATGTTGCAATTAAGTGGACCCCAACATTTTGAGAGTGATGGAATCTTCTTGTTCATGCTGGCTGCGCCACAACTGTTTGCATTTGGAGGTGGGGTTGGGCCAGACCTCAAGTCCTTAGAGCTTAGTTCTGGCTCTGTGCTTAGGGATCGATCCTGAAGGGGCTCAGAGGAAATGTATCACCAGGGATAGAACCCAGGTTGGCTGCTTGCAAGGCAAACAAGTACCCATTGTACTATCTCTGCATAACTACTGTATGTGCTGTCAAAAGTGAACACTTAAATGTTTTTAGTTGTATGTAAAGACCAAAAGAAGATTAAAAGAAAAATGAGCTCTTCTGCTAGTGGCTCTTGGTGGCCCTGAGATGTTATGCTATTCACTGGAGAAGGAGGATGAAGAGGAAGAGGAAGAGAAAAAATGAGGAGGAGGAAGAGGAGACAGAAAACTCAGTGGGGGGAAGCCTGTAAGAGTTATACTTACCCACTGGGCTAGGACAAAGGCCCCGTGACCTGACTCCAAGCAGACACCTGGTCCACATCTGCCGAGGGCTGTCTGTCCTGGAGAAGAGAGTGCTGTGAGGGCAGGCTGGGAGTAGGGGGACTGTATCCTCACCTCTATGGCAGGATGTAGCTAGGATCACTCAGGGAGAGCCCTACAGAGAAAATAGCAATGTCCAGTCTCTCCAGATCCATAAATATCTCCTTCCTCCCCAAACCTGCCAGGAGGACTTCAAGAAAGGTCTTTAATTCAAATAAAAGTAAGTGTCTAGGAGTCAGAACTATTGATAGCAGAGCGGGCAAGAAATTGGCTTTGCATGTGACTGAACAGGGTCCAGTCCCCAGCATCCTCTATGGTCCCCCGAGCACTGCCAGAAACGACCCCTGAGAGCAGAGCCAGGAGTAATCTCTGAGCAACGTCAAATGTGGCCACAACTTGAAAAAAAATTAAAAAGTGTCTGAGGCTTGTGACTCATTGGAGAGACTTTCTCAGGACCCAAATTCAAAACACTTAACTCGAAGCATTTAGTAAATTCTCTGTCACCAACTCTGGGAAAACCTGATACCTCTTCGATGCATCCCCAGCCCCTTAAATCTTCTGAGAGGTCTCTTTGTTGTTGTTTTGCTGTTTTGATTTTGATTTTGTGAGGCAAGTGCACTCCCTGATGTCCTGTGTCTTAGAATGGATAAGCCACTTCAAATAGAGCAGCACACCGAGTCCGCCACCAGGGGGCTCCCAAGGACGCTGTGAACCCCAAAGCCAGCCCCTTTACAGAGACTGAACAAGAAAGCTGGACCCGACTGTCCAATACCTCAGAGAAGACAGGAGATGGGGCTCTCTCTCCGGGTGACAGGGAGATGAGACAGAGTAAGGGAACTGCCAGCTGCCCCCTCAAAAGACATGAAGTTCTCAGCACCCCCATCCCAGGGACTCCTCCCAAGAAGCAGCAGTAGATGGGAGCTTCCGGCTGCTTCACTCCTCACAGGGCTTGGCTGAGAGAAATTGTGACACTGGAATTGAAGGAAGCACAGACTGTCACAGGCCATGCTAAGCACATGGAAGCAGGCCCGTAGGAAAATGCTTCATGTTCTCAAGAAGAAGCAGAAGCCCAAGAACCCCCACTTGCACATTTTCCATTGGCCCCCACTTTCTTCCTATCTCAAGGCCTCTACTTGGAGTAGACAAGGCCAGAAGTCGCTCCCGAGAGGGTCTCTTTCTTCTCTGTTCCTTGTGCTGAGGGAGGAGTGTCAGGGTTTGCTGGGGTCGCTGTGACAAAGTCCCTCTAACTGGCTTTCGGTTGCAGACAAGGCATCTCGTTGATCCAGGCCATCATCATCATCACCTCCTAAACCAAGATGGCGGCAGGGCTCCCCAATGGCTCTGAAGAGAATCCTCTTTCTTTGCCCCTTCTAGTGGTGGATGTTTGGGGATGATCTCAGGTGCTCCTTGACTTGTGAGAAGCTCCTTCCCTGTTTCTTTCTTTCTTTCTTTCTTTCTTTCTTTTCTTTCTTCTTTCTTTCTTTCTTTTCTTTCTTTCTTTCTTTCTTTTCTTTCTTTCTTTCTTTCTTTTTCTTTCTTTCTTTTTCTTTCTTTCTTTCTTCTTTCTTTCTTTCTTTCTTTCTTTCTTTCTTTCTTTCTTCTTTCTCTTTCTTTCTTTTTCTTTCTTTCTTCTTTCTTTTTCTTTCTTTCTTTCTTCTTTCTTTCTTTCTTTCTTTCTTTCTTTCTTTCTTTCTTTCTTTTTTTGTCACACCCGGTAATGCTCAGGGGTTCCTCCTGGCTCTACACACAGAAATCGCTCCTAGCAGGCTTGGGAGACCATCTGGGATGCCGGGATTCAAACCACTGTCCCTCTGCATGCAAGGCAAACGCCCGACTTCTGTGCTATATCTCCAGCCCCTCCCCTCTATCTTTGAAGAAGAAGCTAGTCACACTAGTTTAGGGGTCACCTATCCCCACCTCTTAGTCCTACTTAACCTGATGACCCATTTGAAAAGTTCAGGAGAATTAGAACTCAACACAATATTTCCCCAAGAGACAAGAATGCACCCCACTGGGATGGGGTGCTGTGAAAATAAGATTTAAAACAAGGGTCTTAACACTAGACTGTGACATTGGCTTTCCTGTGAGCCAGCACCTCCTGCATTTCCAGGGGGAAAGTTATGAGCCCACCCAAGTGTCAACACCACAACAAGAACCTGTGGGAAAAACAACACACTGTGTTTTACTGAGAAAAAGACAGTCCAGCCCAAGTTCCATTTAATTTGCTACATATGTTATATTCTTTTTTTTTTTTATTATTTTAATTATGACAACAAAGATGCAAAGAAAGAGGACAGGGTAAAGTTACAGTGGAAGCCCAATCACCCATAAACAGGATTCTCAGTAGTTCCATCGATGATATCCCAGCCTTGAACTTTCAGCCAAAGAACATTAAGAAAAACAAAACTGAACCCATGTACAATACAATTACTTTGTCCCTCAAATCCCCAGTTGTAGTACATATTGTTTCTTAGCAGCACACCATATAATCTAAAGATATTAGACTTATGTAACTCTTTAAACATTGAGGGCAAAGTACATTTATCTAGTTCCATGCACATGCTTACTAGTTTAAGTTAACCTCAAAAGTTTTAATGGGTTGTTTTTCTTAAGGATTGGAGTCAAGAGAACATAGTAAAAAACGATATTAAAGTGGCATTTGTTTGCATAGGCCCACCAAAACATAAGGGACATGGAAAGACAAATTATGGTCTAAATACATGGAGACCCTACCCCTGAAGTTTCCTGGCACAGGACTGACTCTAGGCTCCAGGCAAACTAGTTTGTCCAATTCAAGTCATAGTCTGTAGTGGCAATACACCTCCATTCCTCACATAGTCTCTGTTGTTGGTATCATTCTTCTGTATTAAAGATCCTGGAGTCTGCATTTCCCATATTGCAGTCAGGATGGTGCAGAGCATCCTCTCGTTTCACCTCACACTTAAGGGGCAATAGAGAGAACCATGTCCTGTAGAGCAGGTCATCGTTGTTGTCATGTCTTCTCGCAGGTCATTGTTGTTGTCACGTCTTCTCAGTGTAAACGGAAGTGTCTTATTAGGAGGTCGATGTCACACCCTCGGTAGTGTCTTTCCTGGTAGAGGACTGCTTCCAACTGTTGCTATAAAAGACCTTGGATGTTTCGTAGATAGCTTGCCTGGTTCCAGCGTGAATGGAGAATGCCCATTCAACTGAGGCCTATGCCAGGTCATTATATCAATATTCAGGGTGTAAGGTACATTGTAATGAGATTTATTAGATAATAACTAATCTGTATGTATAGTGTTTTCCCATTTTAATGTGTCTATGCAAACAAGGATCAATGCCACGAAGCGTTATTGGTGCATCTGGAGGCAATAGGAACAAGACCAGCAATTTCCATGACATAGTTCAATCATAGGCATCAAACTGAGGGACAGTTCCACCACAATCCTTACTGAACAGCTTACAAAGAAAAGACAAGATGAAAAGTGGATAGAAACATCATGGTAGAAGAATATATAGAGAGTTACAGCAGTTAAAGAAAATAACCATAAAATATTCAAAAGATATATGTGTTCAATATGTGTTCAATTTGTGTCCTTCTAAATAGTTCTGGGATTTGTAAGATCTACTGTATGTCTTTGGTCAGAGATTGAAGCTGTGTGTTACTGAAGTTAAGAAGGGTAAATCTGGGGTACTGATGGTTGGGAGGAGCATATGATCGGTTTCAAAATGTAGACTGGTATGAAATTGCCAGTGATAGCCTGAGTATAGCTGAGAAATTATTTGCCTCCCCCCAGATCAAACTACACCCCCTGATCCACCCTCTAGAGCCGGCCTGGGAGTGGGGAAAACCCAGGGTGCCCCATGAGCTCCTCCCAGAAACCCACCTGGAGATCCGGAGGAAAGGGGGAGAGGGGGTTCGGGTGACCCAGGTCCGGGCCCCCCACCCTAGGCCAGGCCAAAAGGCCGCTGGCACATACGGAGGTCTGCCAGCTGCCCGCCCGTGCTGCTAAAAATCCAGCTCCAGGAAGGGAGAGAGACCCTCCCAAGCCCGAAGGACAGGGATTTAAGCCCAACCTAGGCCGGTCCCCAGACCCGGCCTGGGAGTGGGCCATATGTTATATTCTTAGGATTGCTGGTAGAGAGAAAAAAAAATTAATGTCAAGCAATACCCAAAGAAATTTAGGTATTTTAGCCTTCCTGTGGGGAAACACATGATAAATCTCACTGCAAATGCTGAGTAAAATGATACTCAGAGAACCATGTTATCCTGTGAACACAAAGAATTGCTAGTAAATCAGGTGGAGGGCAGAGTAGATGGACAGACCTGGCCAGGAAAGCACGCACAGTCACCTAAATGAGGCCACCCCATCTTTGCTCTGTACCAACACCCCTCAGATCCAGTCAGAGGGTTCATGGTCCCACAACCTGGCCCCCAGCAGGCTCTGCCTTAGTGCCAGCCAAGGCTTCTCGACCAGCAGCGTCAGCACCAGCCCCGAGGCGAAGGTCAGTGAGGAGTGTCCCAGGAAGAGGTAGAGCTGGAGAGAGAGGGAGATGGGCATTCAACCCAGGGTGGTGCAAGAGTCCTGGAGCACCAAACAAGGATGCAACCACTTTATGAAACCAAGTGAGGAAACTAAGTTGGCCCCTGTTGATGTATTTAAAGGAATTAATTAGTCAATGTACCTTTTTTTTTTTTTTGGGCCACACCCGGTGATGCTCAGGGGTTACTCCTGGCTCTGTGCTCAGAAATCGCTCCTGGCACAGGGGACACTGGGGATCAAATTATATCCATTCTGGGTCAGCTGCATGCAAGGCAAATGCCCTACCACTGCGCCATTTCTCTGGCCCCACAGTCAATGTACCTTTAAGGGGGGATGATGACAGCCCTGTGGTAATGGCAGTTGGACTGGAACATGCCCCTCTGCAACAGATAATTTCCCTGAAGTATAAAAGGGAAAGCATGGCAGTTATTGTGGGTGCCCAGAAATCAGAGCAGCACCAGTCAGTCTGCAGGGGGGTGGAGGGCCGAGATAAAGCATTAGCGAGATGCTGCCTGCTCTATATCGATTCCTCAGTCTCTATTCTCTTTCAAACCCAGATTATAGACCTCCCTGAACCCCTCTGTATGATGAATTAGATCTATCTATCCCTCTCAGAAAACCTCCAGGCAAGGCAGACCTCAGACTGCAGCTAGAACTAAAAGGACAATTAGTTTCTACCTCTCCCCCAACACTTGTGGCTACATATTGGCATCCCTACACAAGGAAGCAAACGCAGGCCATGTACCTTGTGCAACGAGAATTAAATGGCAATGACCTGAGCCAGCAATCTTGGGGCTTCTGGCATGAACACATTTACACACCTCCCCTGGGCTGGGAACAAGGTTAAGACCTGGGCAGAGGAGCTAGTGGTGGGCCCTTAGAGCAAGGGACTGAGGAGGTGGATGCAGTGGGTGCTAAAGAACAGATTGGTGGTTCAGAGATATAGTTCACAGCTCCTGTGCAGATCCAACATGGGCACCGCAACAGGCAGCACACGGGGCCTCTTCCAAGGGCCTTGGCTCTCCTCCCATCTAACTGGCCTTCCTCCCACCTCCCTGGCCCTCCTTTTTCTTCCCCAGCTCTCCTGCCCAACTTCCCTGGGGGCTTTAAAGCCTTCTCCCTTCAAGGAGCAATTCTATGCTCATGTTCCTTGCCCAGAGGGTGAGCACTGACAGAGTATGTGAGTTCCCCTGGTCCTCCACTCCCAGAGGTACTTTGATTACTCCAACTTTTATTATCGTGGTTCCCAGAGTGGGGTCCTGCTGATGGGGCTTCTTATCACTTCCACCTGCTGGCCTGTTAGTCCTGGGGGTGTGACAGTCACTGGCAATCTATATCTGACTGGCAATCTGTATCTGACCCAGCTTTGGTCACACAGGGGACAACTGTGCTTGCCCCGGCTCAAAAATCTCAACTCTGTCTCCTACTCTTATTGGAATTCTATGATCTCTGCTTTAAGGGCAGAGATGTGGCTAAGAGGAGGAGATGTGGCATATGGGAAGTCCCACGCACAATGCACATAAACCCCTATCTAAAACCATGAAACTCCCTCTGCGTGTTGGGAATATGGAGGAGCTCATGAGCCTTGTCAGGGACCCACATAACTTCAAATCAGTCTGGGTGGCCCTAGGCAATGGCCTGACCTCTCTGTGATTCTTAGCCTGGAAGATTTTCTCCTTCCTAACTCGTCCATGGTTACTTAGAGGTGATGGACTTGTTGAGTGCGCTACATACTCCACCAATCAGCAGCTCCTCAGAACAAAAAGCCCCATGCCCATCTAGTCACTGGGTCTCTGGCCACAGTGGGCACCTGACTTCTGACTTGGGATGACCCCTACCTTTTCCTCCCAGGCTCTTCTATAAGCGAGGTCTGACACTCAATTCTGAGTGGAAGCAGCTTAGAATTATCAGTTTTTCTTTACCTTGCTCAGACCCATCCTAACATTTTGGGAACCCAGAAGATGACTTCTGGCAGGTCTCCTGGCCACACAATCTAGGGAAGCACGTGCAGCTGCTCATGTACCAGGACAAGGCTGGCCAGAGGCCAAGCAGAACCCAGACCCCAGGCCTCAGGCAGCAAATTTGGAGCCCTGGACAGCCAGATGATGAGAGAGCACTGGGGGACAGGGGTAATGGTGCAGTGGGGAGGATATTTGCTTTGCACATGGCTGACCTCGGTTTGATCCCTGGCACCCCATACTATACTCTGAGCTCAGCTCACCAGGAGTGATCTCTTAGGTCAGAGCCAGGAGAAAGCCCTGAGCACATCTGAATGTGACCTCCTGCCCCAAAGAGTGTGGAAGAGAAAGAGAGGCATGGTTAAGGTGCATGCCTTGCATATGGCTGACTCAGATTCTGGTATCTCGAGGACCCAAACATCACTAAGGTGAACTACCTGATCCCAGCACCACAGGGCCTGAGCAACACTGCATCTCTGTGCCTTCTGAGAACATGTGGGAACCAACAATCTATGGCCCCCCAAACACACACACACACACACACACACACACACACACACACACACACACACACACACACACACACACACTCCACCCAGGTTCTGCTGCCAAATAAAATAAAATGAAACAAAGTTATCTTGAGTAGGAGTGTGGCCAGAGAAGGCATGGGTGCTCCTAAATCGGCAATACCCCAATTGTCCAGTGTCCAGCCAGTGCTAGAGGGGTGACCGGCCTTCTAGGAGAACCAGTTCCAGCCCCTCAGCGAATGTGTCTCTCGATGGACTGGTTTCCCATGGGGGCCATTGAGCTGGTGGCAACTGAAAATTAGGCCAGGAACAATGGACATGGACTAGCGAGAGGCCAGAGAATGGAAGTGAGGCTTCCAGAACTAGCTGGGCATCGGCTTCATCAGCTTGATTCTTCATGAAGGACCCAGCCAGGCAGGATGGGTCAGGGCAAGTGTCTTCTCACTGACAAGCCTGATGCCACTCAGCAGAGGGGGCCTCTACATCACCTGCACAGACATGGATTTGAAACCCAGCTTGGTGCATTACTATTCTGTTTATGAGCTCAGTGAATGATACGTAGCTCCAGCTCTGATGTTCAAGGGAACTGGTGTCATTCATGTTCAGGCTCAAAGGGACAGAGAAGGCAAAGGCAGTGAATGTGGCTGGAAGACAAGGGCTTTTTGAAGATCCGGACAATACAAGTGACCAAAAGACAGGAGCCAGCTCCCCTTCCCACCTGCTGGGGGACCTTATGTAGGAGAACCATGAGGCTTCTTCAGAATTCCTGTTTCTGAAACTGACATCCGGGAAACTAAGCCCATTCTGGCCATCTATGCATCGATGAAAGACCTTCCTAACACTTTTATTCCCCTAACTAACAACCCCCACACCAAGCACACTACAGTCCCTAGAAATGAGCTCCTATCCCTTCACCTACCTCTTGGTCTGGAAACAACTAGAAGGCACATAGGCAGGCATCATGCCAAAAAGCTGGCCTGTGTGAACATATGACCCAGTCAATGAATGACGGAGGGAGAGAGGTGAGCCAGCACAGAATTAGGGAACTCAGAGGCTCAGTTTTGTTCTGAGAGGTTTTCTTTCTGAGGTCTTCTCATTTCTAGAAAATCTGATCAGTTGGGGATATTGCTTAATGCCGTTAAGAGCTCATTATTTTTATGCTGGCTGACTAGAATCCATTTTGATGGCTGCTTTTTAAGTAAATTTGTAACCAAAACGGCCAGCAATGATTGCCCTGGATTTAAGCAGCCTAAGAACATGCCATGGCTGCTCCCTGCAGCCCACTCCACTCTCACCGACACACTCCAGAACTCTGGGCCCAGACAACTTGGTTTGTGACAAACTGGATTTTCCTGTGTCATACCCGAGATAAACTAAACCATTATCTCTTTATTGTGATGTGATGTGATGTGATGTGATGTGTGTGTGTGTGTGTGTGTGTGTGTGTGTGTGTCATTTGGGCAGTGTTTAGGGCTTACTTCTGGCCTTAATGCTTAAGGATCATTCATGGTGAGGCTCCCTCCCACCCCATGCCCTTTCTCCTGCCTTATCATTTGTTTTGGGGTGAGGAGTTGGGCCACAACAGGCCGTGTTCAGAAGTTACTGTGTCTGTGCTCATGAATCCCTCCTGGCAGTGCACAGGGGAACCTACAGGATTCTGAGGAGTAAGAGTTCTTCAGCCACTTGCAAGGCAAACACCCTCCCCTCTGAGCTATGGCTCTGGTCCTTCTCCTCCATTGTCCTAAATGGTCATAGATACCACAAAGAAATCTGGAATTGGGAATCTGGCCAGTCAAACTGGTACAGAAGCAAGCATGAGTGTGTGTCCCTCGGCAAATGTGCCTTTGCCTATTTCCTTCATCTATACTTAGTCTCCAGGAGCCCAGTGATGGAGTTGTAGATGAATGACTATGGTCTTGAGCCAGATGGCATGACTTAAATAACACTCCCCTTGCACAGTGCTGGCCTGTAGAGATGGGAAGGGCACTCCATGGTCTCTGTGGTGGTATGAAGCTTAGGGTCAGTGAGGTTCTGGCATATATAATCGAAAAGACATCCTAAAGTAAAGGAAATGAATCAGCTTTGTCCACAGTGTGAGTTCTGAGGCCACATTAAGGGAGTCAGGGTCAACAGACACAGCTTTTGTTCTGAACAGCTGCTCTGAAGGCAGGTTCCTTTCTTCCCGCCCTACAGGGGCTCCCCTAAATCCCTTATGAAGCAGAATAAGGCCAGTAGCCTGGCCTCATCCCTGAGAAATAGCTCAAGGGCTCTGTGCCTGGCAGGGCTGGGACAGGCAACAATTGTTCTGCTTTGGTTTTTGAATCTCATCTGGCAGTGCTCAAGAGCTACTCCTGGCTCTGCACTTAGGAATCTCTCCTGGTGGTGCTCAAGGCACTACATGGGATGCTGGGAATTGAACCAGGGCTGACTGTGTGCAAGGCAAATGCTCTACCCATTGTGTTATCACACTGGCTCTAGGCAATAGTTATTGTCATTTGGGTCTTGGGCCACATCTATTGGTGCTCAGGGGCTAATACTCCCAGCTCTGTGCTCCAGGGACCACTCAGTGGTGGGGATGGACCTAGGGCTCCTGTATGCCTGGCATATGTTCCAACCCTCTCATACAACCCCCCAGATGATGGTGGTGAGGGAGGGGGGTTGCTGGAGAGCCTGGACACTGACAGCTAACATGAAGTTGAAAACAGATGTGGGTTCACTCAGTCTATTCCAGACATGGGTTTCCTGTGTGGTGTGAGAGCATGAGAGGTGGGAATATTCTAGCACTTGCTGCTCAAATAGCACAGGGAAGTGCTCATTCCCAAAGGCAGCCCTGTGGTGTCTTAAAAAGTGAAGTTTTGAGGGTGCAGGAAAATGAGGTCTTGAGGATACAGAAACAAGAAGGAAAAATGCACCCCTGGACCCCCAGGCTAGATGGGCTTCTGTGCTTTGTGATGCCACTAAGTTGTTTCCTGCTCTAACTTGCCTGTCCTCTCCTGAAGGGAAGATACAGGCTCCAGGATGTGCAGAGGAGAAGCAGCGAATAGGGGTCCTGGCCTGAGGAGGAGAAAGGACATAGAGCCTATGGGGCTGACAGGGGCTCCAGTCTTGGCCAGCTCCCTAGAGGCATGTTTTGAATTCAGCCCCATGGAGCATCCCAAGAAACATGCTCCCAAGTTAGGCTGGGTCTTCTTCAAACAGAGCACATCATCAGGTCAGGGATTCTTTGGTAACACATGCCATGTTACTTTTTGTGGGGCTTCCATACAGGGGGGCAGGTTTCCACAAGGCTCTGGGAACAGCCTGAGTGGACTGCAGCAGGCCCTCTAGCTCATGTGAATCCCACAGACACACACCCTTGGTTTGCCAGGACCACTCCTTCCAGCAGCCAGAAATGCCTACTCTTTTAGTTGCATTGGGCTGAACAAAGCAGAAATGGACTTTCTTCTTTGTGAATTTGGCATTGAAACTAAAACAGAAAATGGGGAAGTAACTGAACCATGGACCAGAGGAACTTGGAAGTTGTGAGCCACCATTTTGCACGGCCACATGGTCTGAGTGAGAAACAAGCTGGTGGCCAAGGAAGGACTTAATGGTGTGAGAGAGAGGAATGGACAGTTCTGGAAGATCTTGCCTACAGGGTGGTTCTGAGTTCTTCCAGGTTAGCTGAGGGCCACTGGGGCTTTTGCTCATAGGTTGGTAAAGTCAAAGGCATTTTGGCACAAAGCGTTATTTGCACTAAAATAAATTCTATTTCTATGTTCAAGTGGCAGCGCTAGTTTCTGTTGCCAGTTTGAAATCACTGCCTTGCAGACTGACCAAGGCAAGACATTATCAGGTGCCAACTGAGAGCTCTAGTGCTTGGGATCCCAGAGGCTCTACCATTCATCATGCTTGGAAAGGGCATGAGAAGGCCAGGGCTCAGGCTTCACACATAGGTCCTCTTCCTGCCATGATCTCATTGTATGACAGCAGGGTTGAAAGAATTTCAGGGTGAGCTGTCCATACTCTTAATTTCTGTCACATTTGCACCTGACTGTACATACTCTAGCCTTTATCTGTTCTGCTCTCTTCATTTGTTTGTGCTGTGACTTGCCTTCCCTTTGTTTCATTGTTCCATCTAGGTGGCAAGGCTCCTGGAAATAAAGCAGAGGACTGAAAGACAGATCATTTTGCTTTAGGAAGGAGCAAGCTGTTTTCATTGTCCTGCTACTGTTTATTAAATTTTCTAATGGTGTAAATATGTAGTCTCTCCTTAACTTCTCTCTCTTTTTCTCTCTCTCTCTCAATTTCTCTCTCTCACACATACAGTGCTGAGCCTTTGGCACACAATACAACTCACTGGTTGACTATATACCATTTGGCATTTGGACTTTTGATCTGTCCAAATGAAAGAGATGAGATTAAGGAAAATGATGACATCTGCTAAGCCAATAGATACTATATCTATGACCAGAATTATTATTTAGACATACTCTAAATATTTCCTACTTTTTCTTGATGAGCCCACTGGTGCAGAGGCCTTGGGGGATGCTGTTCTAGTTCTATTTCCTCAGTACATGCTTGTCCTTGGCCAATTAGCAATTCACCAATTAGCTGCATATCCAAGGTGTTATACCTAGAAAACAATATCATATTAGGAGCTGCATTTCCCTTTTTTGGGGAGGGGTAACACCCAGAAGTGCTCCGGGTTGCTTCTGTGCTTTCAGGAATTACTCCTGGCAGTGCTCAGGGGACCATGTGGGATGCCAGGTATTAAACCTGGGTCAGCCCCATGCAAAGCAGACATCATACCATTGTACCTTACTCAGGCCCTCAGCTCCCTTTTTAACTGACTTAAATGTATTGCTGTGTCAATACATTTTGGCTAACAGACAATAAAAGAGATTTTCATTCACTGTAGTTCTTTGACATTCTTTCCTTTAGGTCTTGAACCTTTTCACCTATAATCATTTTAGCAATCAGATTTAGGCAACTATTATCTAATTGGCCATTAGTAAAATGCTCATGTGGCCAAAAAGAAATATTCTCCTTTTGTAACCTAGATGCACATTAAATTTCAGGCCAGAGGCTTCCATTCTTACTTGATTCTTTGAGAGCTCTTACATCAGTTCTACTTAAAGCTTGAAGACGTTCTAGAGAGATTATCTTTAAGGATGATTATTTGGCAGGAAAAAGTTGTTGGTGATATTCACATATTCCATAACAACAGATGCCAATGTTAGCAATAGCTTTTATATATTCAAGAGAATATCCTTTATTCTTTCAGGCTGATGGCTTAAGTATTTAGAGATAAAGTATCATAATGTGATAGTCACTTACTTAGAAAAAGTTTCTTTTTCTTTCATAGAGTCACATACTCCTTTTAGCAAGTAGGGCAGTGTATTAATATCCACTCTAGGCTCTGGATTTACATGGATATTCTTTTTTTTTTTCAGGCCACACCATTTGATGCTCAGGGGTTACTCCTGGCTAATCATTCAGAAATTGCCCCTAGCTTGGGGGGACCATATGGGACGCCGGGGGATCGAACCATGGTCCTTCCTTGGCTAGCGCTTGCAAAGCAGACAGACACCTTACCTCTAGCGCCACCTTGCCGGCCCCACATGGGTATTCTTGATGCTCTGATACTTTCTTGTATCTTTAAAACTTTCATCATATGGGGCCAGATCAATAGCACAGTGGTAGCGAGTTTGCCTTACATGTGGCTGAACCAGGACAGACCTTGGTTTGATCCCCAGCATCCCATATGGTAACCCTGTAAAGGAAGCTTGAAACAGCCATCAGGCAAGGACAGGAAAGTGGGCTAGACGTGGCCCTCAAAAACACTGGGGTCGTACAGGCATCCATGACAATTCTGGGAGTTTCCTGACTGCCCTGATTACCCACCCCCTTCATTCACAATTGTGGGAAAATGCCAGATGTCATGTACTTCCTAAAGCAAATCAATCTACTGTACCTTTCTATTGTTTAAAATACTATATATAGCTTGTAAGCTCATGGTTCAGGGCTGGCAGATTCTGGCTTATGCTGGATTCTGACAGCCCCTGCATGCTTGTAAGAAAAATAAACCCTCTGCTATTGCATGAGAGATTGTGGTCTTGGTGTCTTTGAACGGCGCATCGTTCTCCTGAACTTAACATTTGGAGGCCCCAGCGAGATATTCACGCCTGTTCAGGGACATCAACGCTTCACCTCGGGGTTTTGAGAAAACCGGCGCCTAGGAGGTAAAATGTGCACTTGGTGTGGGCAGTGTGACTGCCGTACGAGCCCGTGAGGGTTCTCGGTGGCGGCTGACAGACGTGTCTAGGGGGCCGCAGGTCACAGATCTGAGGGACGCCTCAGTGAGGTTTGGGGATCCCGAGGACGCTCGGGAGCCCTTCTGTATGTATGACCCTTAGTGGGGTATACATTGGTAAACTGCCCAAGTATCGGGACCTAGGTCAGATTCTGTTTGTCTGTCTGTCTGTTACCGTTTTGTGTGAGTTGTTTCTCCTTGTCTTGTGTGACTTGGTTTTATTGAGGAGCCCTAGGGAGAAGTGGCCAGAGGGGCCCTTCTCATCAGGGAGGAGGTCGGGCGAGGCCTCCTCAGCAAGGAACAGAAATCTTGGCTCCAAACGTAGGAGACTCCACGGAGCTCCAAGGATCAGTGCAAGTCCCGGCCGGGCTTTCCAAAGTGGGTGTGAGCCCTTCGCAGATCCTTCAGGTTGGTTTGATTTCATTTTGATCTCATTTTTAGTTTTGGTTTATTTTTTGGCTTTCCACTTCTCTGGTTCATTTTCTCCTGTCTCTCTCTTCAAAACTGGAAGTTACTCAGTGAGGGAAAAATCCCTCCCAGTCCTGGAGAGGTGTGGAGTTCATTGGGCATGGCCCAGAGAGCAAAAGAAATTTGTAAATTTTAACGTGAGAGTGAAGACCGGTCAGTGTGAGTGGTGAAGTGCTTGGCAAAATGTGTGGGGAATTTGTGTGATAATTGATTCCTTGATTGTTATTATCTATTGCCTTTTCTCAGTCAACCATGAAGCAGGCTCAGACTGCTCAGTCCAAGGTCTCTTGCTGGAAAACTTCCCAGAGGTGCAAAAATTGGTGTTAAGTGGCAATTTCTATACTTCCTTGTTATTTTCTGTTTCGTTGTGTTTTTGTATTTCAAGGCAGGCTCTGTTAGGGACAGGGCAAGGTGGTGGTCGCAAACTCTGCCTCTTTGCTGGCCAGCAGGACTTAAATTTGTCCTGGAGGGGCTGGACTTTGTAACTAAACACCTCAGCCAAAAGGTAAAAATCAGAAAAATCTTGGAAGCTGCCGTCTTGTTGCTTCTGGCTGGGAAGCTAAGAAATTAGTCAGTTAAAAAAAAATTCTTTACTGGAGCTTATCCAAGAAAGGAAAACTTACCAAACTCCCTTCCCCCCCCTGGTTTACATATCGAAGAAGAAATTGGGAGTGGCTGGGATGAAACTAAGTTCTAATACAGACTGGAAAATGCCACCTGCCATAAGAAATTTCACCAACTCTAAGAAATTATCAATCAGTTCAGAAACAGGTTCCAACAGCATTGTAATGTGGGAATAATACAAATTTTTGTATTTCTATGTCTGTTAAAAATAATATTAATTTTAAAAGGCCAAAACTGTGTGAAAAATGTTGTGGTTAGCATTTTGATAATATTGTTAATCTTGTGAACGCTTAATATTGTTGAAATGCCTAAATCTAGATAACAATATAAAATTTAATGTAGTTTTAAGGTCTTAATGTAAAAATGCCTAGATTGTCTTTACTAAGTGTAACAAAAAAATTTGGTCCTGTCAGATAAAAGTAATTCTAGCAATTTGTTTTCTAATTGGGAAAAATAAAAGAAATAAAAGTTTTAGGTATTTGTATAAAGTGCAAACCTTTTAAAATTAAAGTAAAATTAGTCATATTTAATATCTCTAAGGTTTTTATAACTTAAGTTATACTGTAGTGCTTGGATGGTTACAATACCTACCTCTCATTTGCTAAAGTTGCATCTTGTAAAGCTTAAGTAACTTGGTAACTGGAATTTAAAATATAATATGTTCTGAACACTGTCATAAATTTGGCATTTTAATCAATAAACAGGGTATATTTGTAGTAAACTCATTTGAACCTATGATAAGTTATAAAGTAGTAAAAAATTGTAAAATAAATTTTTAGAAACTGCAAAATGCTATGTTTGAAATAGTTAAAAAACAAAAAACCATTTTGAATAATGTACTAAGTTGTTCAGAAAAGTAAAGTAATTAAAATTGAGTAAAAAAAAATCAAACTTTAAAAACTATAACTCCTCTAAATTGTAAATTTAAAATACTTTTAAGAAAATTTATGTTTTGCTTTGGTCTAAAGCATAGCTAATATATTTTTAAACACCTTTAAACTGAACTTCAATATTTTAAATTTTTGATTATTTTTTTAAAAAAGGTCTAAAGTCTGCCAGAAAATTTTGTAAAATATAAATTGCTAAATTGCTGGTGTCTAATATGTTTTCTGCTTTAAGCTAAGTCCAGAAGAATAAGCAAACTTCTACTCTCTGTATGTAAATTTATTTACTGCCAAGAATATTAATAAGTGTATCACAAGGAACTTTGTAAATCTTATTGTAAAAGCCTCCAGACAATAATCAGGTTTAAAATTTTCTGTGCAAAATTAAGTAACATTTGCTTTTTCTCTCGTCCTAGCACCTTTTAATATCATTTTTATGTCATGGCATCAGTTTGCTTTGCATGAAATACAAACAGGTAAATTTCCTCTCTGCATGAGGAGTAATCCCCGTGCAAACAAGAAATCTTAAAATTAATAAGGGGACCCCAAAGCCCTCTTTTGGGGAAATAATCAGGCTTAAGGTGGTGTAACAAGCAGGCACCGTTAGGCATCTGGCTAACAAAACCAGGAAAACATCAAGATGAATGGCCTGAAAAAGGAAATGGCAGATTTCTGAACCTGCACTAACTGGCCACGACCACTCTCACCCTCACCCTCAGTCTCAAGAAAGAACTTGAGGTCAGAGTCTCTTCCAACCCTGAAGAGGAGTGGAACAGGCTACTTCTAGGAAAATCCTGCAGTGGGTGAGAAGACAACAGCCATCCGAGAACCAACTCGTTCTTACATCAGCCTAGCCTAAGTAACTGTAACGTGACAAATCTGCTGTGTCCCCACCCTATCCTCAAAAATTCTGTAAGTATTGGGAGTGCCCCAAATGGAGATTTCTCCAGTAATATTGTGTTTATGCAAAGGAAGGAGCCAAAATTTTTTCAAATATCTAGTAAGGTGCAAGGTTAAGGTGGAGAGAAAAATAATTTTTATAATTAAAGTAAAGTAACCTAGGTGTAAAAGCATTTTTTATTAATTGTACTCAAACAGATCATAAATTACAAATGTAAGCATTAGTCTAACTAAAAATAATTCAGAGCTGTTTGTTAATAATGCTATAATGCTTTAATTTCTGTTGTTTAACTTGTGTTATCATTAATTGTTACACACTAGGTGTAAAAAACCTTAGATACAGAACAAGTAAGAAACCCCCCGGAAAACCTCTTCATAAGTCTTTTTCAGATACTTCTCAGAAGCCCGCAGCTTGAATGGTCAGTGGCCTGAACAAACTACAAAGGACCCCCCCTGCATATCCATCTGACTCAACTTCCTGGACCGGGGCAAAATGAAGATCACCTACTGTACCAGATGACAGCATGGGACTGTAAAACCACCGGTCAGGCATACTGGAAGCTCCCTTCCAGTTGGAACTGAATCGTAATAACCAGATTAGTAGTAAATCACACTTTTTAAAAAGCAGCTGGGGAAGGGGTCAGGCAAGAGAAATGCCTTGCATTGCCCTTGAAGTTTTTAATTTGACCTTCCATTATTGTGTGCTAATTAACTGCGCTCTTAAGGGGGGCCAATCAAATCAGTAATCACCCACCCCCCTTCAAGAAAGGCTAAAACAAAAATTCCGGGTTCAAAACAATTGGTTTCAGTCCTGGTTCAAGTAGTCCCCCTGGCTAACAACTCTAATGTCTGCCATTACAGGCCCGCTTGTGCTCCTGCTGCTATTACTGACTATAGAACCTAATGATTACTAGGCAGCAATATAAGGCACTTAATCAAACAACCCAGATCTCTAGGATTAGAGATCAAACAAAAGAAAAGGGGGGAATGTAAAGGAAGCTTGAAACAGCCATCAGGCAAGGACAGGAAAGTGGGCTAGACGTGGCCCTCAAAAACACTGGGGTCGTACAGGCATCCATGACAATTCTGGGAGTTTCCTGACTGCCCTGATTACCCACCCCCTTCATTCACAATTGTGGGAAAATGCCAGATGTCATGTACTTCCTAAAGCAAATCAATCTACTGTACCTTTCTATTGTTTAAAATACTATATATAGCTTGTAAGCTCATGGTTCAGGGCTGGCAGATTCTGGCTTATGCTGGATTCTGACAGCCCCTGCATGCTTGTAAGAAAAATAAACCCTCTGCTATTGCATGAGAGATTGTGGTCTTGGTGTCTTTGAACGGCGCATCGTTCTCCTGAACTTAACAACCCCAGCCAGGGACGATTTCTGAGTGCATAGCCAAAAGTGACCCCTGAGCATCACTGGGTGTGGGCCACACTCCCAATAAAACTTTCATAGTAAACAGTCTGTAAATTTATTCACAGTCTTTGAGAAGCCAAATCTTAACCTTTTTTTTTTTTTTTTTTGCTTCTGGTATTCTTCATACTCCTCTCTGGTCATGCTTTGTGCTGCTGCTGGATCCATGGAGCCTCCTTTTCTTCTTCAGAGCTTCCCCCCAACCCTAAATTCTTTACCTGGTCACTTATCATCTTTTTCATAAAGACAGCCATATCTTGTCCTCTTCCTGCCCCCAAAAAGAACCAAATCTCAGTCACAAATAGCAGCAAAGAGAACAAAACAAAACAAAACAAAACCAAACCAACAACAGTGATTCCTGGAATGCCAAAGTCTCATTGCCACCTCACCTGCCCGAGGGCCTGGGCCAGAGTGATGTGGGGGCCTTGAGCTGATTAGACAGTCCCCTGCACCCCAAGGGCAGCAGATGGCTCTGATAACTAAGCACAACTGCCTGTTGTAGACCTTCAGACACTAAGACATTAAAGCTCAGCAGGAAAGGAAATCCAGAGCTAGACCTGCTTCCAAATTCAATTCCTCAATGCAAGGGCTCTACTGGGGTCATCAGTGGTATAGACAGAGACAAATCAAGGGGCTGGACACTGTCAATGGACAGACAACACACTAAGGTCACTGGGGTAGAGACCCGGCAACCAACGTCAGGGAAGATAAGGGAGGAGGAAAAGGAGGACCAAAAGTAGAAGTAACTCAGTAGTTTGGTGGAGGGACTGGAGCACTTGGGTAGTGGTTCAGAACGTGCCTATCAGTGAATAGTTGGGGGTGGTGGGCAGAGAAAGATCAGACTAGAGGTGACATAGGGGCAGGTTGGAGAACTGTGGGCACTTTGATGGCAGTACTCTGCCAACATTACAAACTTAAAACAGGATTGCAACCTTAGTTCCTAATCTTAATACATTTCTTTTGAAAAAGTGTCTCCCTGAAATTCATCCCAGCTTCCTGCTGAGGCGCCTGGCATGGATTGCCTCATTCTAGCCGCTTGAGTCAGCTGTTGAAAGCTGAACCCAAGTGGTACCAACCTTGAAGGCTCAGTGAGTAGAAATTTCCTGATTCATCCCTTTCTCTCACTGGTCTCTGCCAGGAGGAACCCATGGTTTTGTCTTCTCTGCTGCTTTGTGGAGAAGGTGTCCTGTCCTAAGTACCTATCTTGTGGGCCAGAGACATCTGGAAGTCTTCCTTCATCATACTTTGTTAGAGTTCGAGTTGACACTCAAAAAGGCGCATGAGGCTCGGATACCACCTTAGATAATGCAAGATGCAAAGGGGAGTTTATTCCGTTAACCTAGGTCCCAACCTCATCCAACTAAGGGATTCTTAGCAAGGAACCCGAGTCACATCTTCAAGCAGTTTATCTAGAAATCACAAGCAGTCACAGTATAAACATTTCATTGTATAGATGTCTTAATCACTGACTTTTCTGGCTCAACTTTTGTTGTCTAGGAATACTCTTGATTCAAACCCTGGCTGTCAAGGGATACTCTGACTCAAACTTTGGCTGTCAAGGGAGTCTTATCAGATAGAACATTCCAAGCTCACTCAACCCCTAGTTTCTTATTCCTGGAGGGAACCAACTTTGGTTTACTCTCTTAGGAAGAACTACTGAACTGGGGTAAGTAATTGAACTCAGGGGTTTGAACTACAGGGCTGGAAAGATCAAAGAGCACAGGAAGTCCAGGCTAATGTTCAGCTCCACCCAGTCTCCAGAGCACAGTCAGGGATACCTCTCAGCATCAAGTCTGGAGTAGCCCCTGGGCACCATTGGGCGTGGCCCCAAACAAAATGAGCTAAACTAGATTTTGACCTAGAATGTGTGTTTTATCTAATTGCCATGCATACATAAATTTTTAGGGTGATTCATCCCATCAGATGTATTCTCAGATTTTCTGGTGGGGAGAACTGAAATTACCCCCACGGGGTTCCTCAAAATGCCCACTGTGGATGCCTTTTTCCCCTGCATGGATGGTTGAGGAATTTCCGAAGAGATGCTTGGCATTACATTTTCGGTCATTATTTGGCTTCTCAGGCAAAATTGTGGCCTCTATCAAATAATTTGGCTTAGAAATTCCAGCACCAAAGATTACTAAGAGAACCCTTTTTCTGAATAATATTTAGAACCTATAAGTTAAGACAATGTTTTTTCTCTTTTTCAAATATGTCCTTGCAACTGCAGTTTCTGATGGTCAAGGGCTTAGCCAGAGAGCAGACCCCTGGGCTATCAATTCTTTCCTTTACTTAACCCCTAAAACAATGGAGTCCAGCCCAGGAAGATCAAGTTTCTAGATATTTCCTGCTTCCTCCTAGTTCTGATTTTGCATTTGAAGTAGGCTTGCAAAGAGTTGTCTTGAGTGTGACCTTCTCTCTTGTAACTTACAGGCACACCCATAGTTTAGGTATAGTTACTGTTGTATTTACTTTGTGATTATAATTATTCTTCACCTGTGACTGGCTTACCCCAATAAAACCCCGTTTGGAAAATAAACTTGTCGCACTCCTGCCAGAAACGTGTTGACCCCACATTATCTGTATGTGATTTCATTTATTTTATGTTTCATATTTCACTGTCCGTGCAACCCACTCTCCCTAAAGTGGATTCACTGAAATCTCACTGGTGGCGCCTACAGCACACAATTTCCCTTATCAAGTCAATACAAATTTTGGTTAACTCAATTTCTCCACTGGGGTCCAAAAATGGCTTCCCAGTGATCCTTTCCAGGATATTCCAAGGGGGCTAACAATTGACAACTGCCTAAACGAGGGGTTATGGTGTGGGACAGGAGGATTAACTGGTAGGACATTGGGGAGGCAGGAAGGAAGTCTGAAAGGCCATAGTGGAAAAAAGTTTGCAAAACACTTGTTTAAGTGGTCTTG